>NC_066876.1:13840483-14140483 GCF_022985175.1 Labeo rohita | reverse complement strand
TTGTCGCTCCATATTTTGATGTCAGTCAAGGGGAGGGAGGCCGTGGCAGGGAGGGGGGGAGCTGGAAGGATGCTGAGTGGAAGTGACGGTGCAGGCCTTTCCTCCACCCTGCTCGCCTGAGCGCTCCCGACTCAATCGCCCGGCTATCATTGGAGACTAGCTTTAGCTGGATATCTTCCCTCCAAAACAGTTCAATCTCCCACCTAAGTCTACTCCTCACTCTCCATATCACCACTACAAATGGTTAGGGCATGCCATCGGTCCCAACTGATAAAAATACCAAATTATTTTTGGTGACTATTTAAAAATGTTTGGTCTTAAAAGCAGTGCATTCAGTCAAACACTGCAGTATTTAATTTATACGTTTTTGTAGAAGTTTGTCAAATTAGGCAGACGACAACCTGAAGAAATGGCCTCATTCTCAAAAACCACAAACAAAACTATACAAGGTAAAGGAAAATGTCAGACTACATTAAATACAGCTAAACTTGTAAAAAGGCTAAATATGGTGAATCAATTGCTTAATAATAAGTAAAATATAATAAATTATATAAAAAAATGGTGAATCACTGCTTAACATAATAATAATAATAATAATAATAATAATAATAATAATAATAAAGTCAATTATTGGAATAAATAAATACATTTAAAAGATGAATAATAATAATAATAAAACATTTAAATATTGGAATAAATAAATGTAAAAGATGAATAATAATAATAATAATAATAATAATAATAATGGTTAATCATTGGTTCTATAAATAAATAACAGAATTATATATTATACAAGTAATAATTATACAAATAGTAAACATGGTGAATCACTGTTTAAATAATAACAATAATAAAACATGGTAAATCATTGTCTTAAATAGGTAAATAATACTACTACTAATAAAAAAATGGTGAATCATTGGCTTCATAAATAAATAATTATACAAATAATTTTACAAATAGTATAAAATGGTGAATCACTAATTTGATGATGATAATAATAATAATAAAAACATGGTAAATCATTGTCTTAATTCGGGAAATAATAATAATGAAAATGGTAAATCATTGGCTTCATAAATAAATAACATTATACATTATACCAGTAATTATACAAATAGTAAACATGGTGAATCACTATTTTGATAATAATAATAATAATAATAATAATAATAATAATAATAATAATAAAAAACATGGTAAATCATTGTCTTCATTCGATAAATAATAATAATGAAAATGGTAAATCATTGGCTTCATAAATAAATAACATTATACATTATACCAGTAATTATACAAATAGTAAACATGGTGAATCACTATTATGTTAATAATAATAATAATGATAATAATAATAACAATGAACATGCTAAATTATTGGCTTAAATAAGTAAATAATAATAATAATAATAATAAACATGGTGAATCATTGGCTTCATAAATAAATAATAAAAATATACAAATAACTATACAAATAGTAAACATGGCGAATCACTGTTACTTGTTAATAATAACATAAATAACATGGTAAATTATTGGCTTAAGTAAATAATAATATTTTATTATTTTATATAACTATAAAATATACTTAATTAAAAATAACTTTAATTTAATAACATTTTAGTTATCTTTTTTGTACAATAAATGTTTGATGGAATTGTCACTTATGTGAAATCTGGATCTTGAAGCAAAACTAGCTGATAGCTCCTGCCGTATGCTGATTTGCTAATGAGGTGTTTGGTTATCAAAACAATCTGTCTGTGTTTCTATATAAAAATCATGGGGAGATGTTTGCGTTTGTGCCTGTGCATGTGTGTGTCTGCGTGTGTGTGTGTGTATGTACGGGGACTGTTCAGTGGCGGAATTAGGATTTTGCTGATTTAGAGTTCCTGGAACAGGTCAATAAATAGATTGTGCTAGTCTCCTCCAGCCACAATGTCTGGACTGATGCTGAAACGCGAGCGTTATGAGGAAGTCTGCTGTACCCTGATGACATGGATCACTCGCATTCAGCCTGACACACACGCACACAAACAGACACACACACACTTGTTGTAATGATAGAGTGAGTTCTGACTTGAGCAGTGGACCAGAGTGAGAGAGTGTGAAAGTGTGGCGTTTGAGCCTGCGAGAGGCTGACACTTCATCTGCACAGCTACAGGCCACAGAGGCCTCCACACACACACACACACACAAGCACTGACACACACAGCCGCCTCAGCATTAGCCACAGATACACTGCCACGTTCGGGCCCCGCTGCTGTGAAAAATCGGGCATACGTTTTGACTTATGACATTTATCGTTGTGTGCTTTGCTAGAGTTAATTCATGCAAATGGAGCTCTAACAGTCATCAGAAAGTACACATATGACAGCTCTGCTCTATTAATTACCTCACTGCAAATTATTCCTCCATCTGATTGCATCTGTTTCTCAATAGAAAGTGATTTGTTTTGCTTTTGGAAAGCTCGTTTGTCTTTTTTGATAACGTACAAGGACCATTTGGACCGATAAATAAGCTGTTTCGTATCAGGAATATGTAATAATCTTTAAAACACATTTTACTGGCTCATTTAATAATATTACAAATCCAGAAAATGCTCCATTGTCTTTCCTAAACTATAAATTTATATGTTCCTATTTTATCAGCTCAGCAGCCACTGAGTCTTGTTTTTTGTTTGTTTTTTTTAGATTAATGTTAAGGCTAACACATCTAAGTTTTATAAACAATTCCCTGACAACCAAGGTAACAGATGTAACATCTAAACCTGTGTTTAGCTCAAGGAAGATATATGTCTGTATTTCTCTCACCCCCCTTTTCTCTCTCTCTCATCAAATAAATGAGTCTTTACTCTGATGGTTTCAGATTACGCAGTGTATGGTTGGAAAAAAAACATCATATCAAACCTCATCAAGGAAGATAAAATTCATGCCTGCAGACGGCTGCAGGCAATCATACTTTCATATTTCATCATGTTGATAAGGATATTGCAAATTCTTTAAAGCATTGCAAAACAGGCAAACAGAGGCAAGACGTGCTAGTAAAAGCCTTTTCATCTTACCACGTTATAGGTTACTGTAATAGGAACTGTTTACACAGCCAACAAACTGACTTAATATATTTCTGAATCTCATTTTCCTCACACCACTCCCAAAGACTTGAGCCGCTTGAGCTTTTACTGAGCAAAGCATTTATTCCCGCTTTTAAAAAATTGTCATATTTTCCGCTTTATGCATATTATGGGATAGATACTCCTGTCATCCTCTGAATCATCACTCTGTTTGTCGTGGAGTTTGGATTTATGGTGGTTTCTTGCTGTCTGACTCAGGTCCTTCTGATTTATGTTGTAATAACTGTATTTGCACTTTACAGATTTTCACAACATTATTTCTTAGTAAATGCCAACCTGAAATCTTGATGTTTATGTGCCCATGACATATCATTTTATTAAATAAAGCAAATTCTTAACAACAAATGAATGCTTTTATTCAACAAGGATGCATAAAATTATGGCTGGGCGATAAATCGATAACGATAATTATCGCGCGATATGAATTTCCTCAATAAACGATAACAAGAGTTCGATAAGTGTTCTATATGTTTATGCGGCAAAGGCGGAACAAAAAAGAGCTAGTCGATGCGCGCCATTCGGACCGTTTATCAGCTCGGATCAAAGTTCAAATGGCGGCATGGCGCAAACTTTAATCTACAAATCGCCATCATTTACAATAGATTTATTGTAGTAGCACTAACTGCACAGTGGTATTGTGTCAGAAATGTGGGTATATTTGTGTATATTTGGTATTATGTTATTATATTATTAATGTAGACATGTATTAATGTATTGAATATAATTACAGTACATTTTTTGTGATTAAGCTATAGCGTTTATGCATTTGTACTAAATGTATATAGATTACTATTTTCACACAAAAACCTAGGAACCACATTACATTTTTACCATGGTATTGAAGTGCTATATTTGTGGTTTTAACTGTTATTATTGTGATCTATGAATGATACTATGGAAGAGCAATGGTTAAAAATAAAATAAAATAAAATAAAAACCTCAAACAGAATAATTAAATTTCACTATATAAAAATGAGGTTGCTACCATTTTTACAGATATTACTGATTTAGATAATGAACATAAATGTACATCTGCATCCTAACTCAAGCAACTATCAAATGTGTGTTTCTAAGAGACAAAAAAATGTTAGATTAATATTATTAATATTATCAGGTAACACAAACCTGTTTCTTGATTTGAAACAATATTTCATTAAAACATGCTAAACTAGAAATTATTTTTTTCTATTAGGATACTTATTTTGTTAAGGAAAAAGTGTGACGAATTCAAAAAACATGAAGTGTTTGTCATGTTCTGACCATAAAGAATATTTCAAAGCCATATTTAACCGTCTGGTTTTTACAACTTTCACACTGTAGCAAAAATCTGCCTTTAAACTTGAAAGAAATAAAAATTTCACATTTATCGCAATAATTATTGATATTATTGATATCGACTGATATGAAAAAAAAATAATCATGCAAATTTTTTGGCCATATCGCCCAGCCCTACATTAAATTGATCAAAAGTTTAAGGATGTTCTAAGAATGTTGTTCTTTTGAACTTTATATTCATCAAAGAAAAAGTATGGTTTCCACAAAGTTATTATTCAGCACAACCGTTATCAACACTGATAAGATAAGAATGTTTTCTTAAAACAATAAGCCCCAAGAAGCCATGGTTTACAGTGAATTTATAACAGCAAAGGGACGCTTTCGTGTTGTGCCTAAATCCCCCTTAGCTATTATAAATTCACTCTAACTTATGGCTTCACATGGCTTATTGCTTTTATAAAACAGTTATTCCATATACGTAGTAAGGTTTCACAAAATAAAACAAAGCAAATAAAGAGTAATGATATTAATAAAAACAGTATTCTTCCACCAAACAATGTAGTTCCTCAGAAACAGTTGAGGACAAAGTGGTTGCCAAGCAACACTCAGAAGTAAACAAATGTGTATGTTTGTAGAGTAATTTACAGCAGCTTCCAATGTTGCAGATTCTGAATCAAAATCAAAGACTGGAACTATCCGTTTTATAATGAGCATCAAATCAGCATATTAGAATGACTTCTGAAAGATCACGTGACACTGAAGACTGGGGACTTAAAAAAGTAGTGTAGAAAAAAATTCATTCAAACAAGGCTGAGTTATAGATGATCTCTATAATGTCAGGATGAGTGTAGTATTTTTTTATTTCTTAATTCGGTGGCACTTCAGCCATGGCTGACTGAGACTGTACTTACATTCAAGCCATGTGGACTATACATGGGATTCCCCCCCAGGGCATCATTGTATCCTGCCGTCTGACTGATAACATGGCGCAGGGTATCCACCTGCAGAGGAGACAACAGGAAGTCAAGCTTGTCAACATTCTGCGTTGCAGAAACACATGCAGACATCAACACATTGATGTATGGTGACAACAGACAAAGGCAATGGTGTTTAAACAAAAATTTGATGGCTTTGCAGTTTACTAAATGAATCTATAATGGAATATGCAGCTGAATGAAGTTAGGGATACATATGTGGTTTAATGCAACATTTAGGACAACATATGCGTTTTCCCTCTCTATTGCTTTCTGGCAAAGATTACTCTATTTCCAGGCTCGAAACATAAAAACACAGAAAGAAGGAATGGAATCACTTTGATCTGGAATTTACTACAAAACACAATCATATTCACACATGACAACAGTTGGAGGAGAATACGGTATGTAACAACAGAGCATGAGCAGATATTGAGAATCTGAGAAATGTTCAGTACACATTAACTCTTTGTCTCTCTCCTTCAAATGGTGTCTTTTAACGTGAGGATGAAATGAGTTTATGGGAACAGTGAAAAATGGGATAAAAGGGGACAGAAAAGGATATAGAGGTTTGGAGGAAAGAACAGTACCATACAACCAATACCAACCCAAGAGCTCAAGTCAGAGCCAAATGCATTCACAACATCAACTACAAAATGGGGTCTGCTCCAGGATCAATATACTAGCATAATGCTGTAAATAATGAGTCTCTAGTCAGACGGGCCTCTTATGGGCTGTGATATGGTAATTTGGTTGGGGGTCCAGACTGGAAATGTGAAGGATCCATCCATGCCCAGACTAGAGTCATCATTAATCTTCCATGACTATAATGAAACTAATTGTTGAGGGGGTGATCAAATCTGTATCACTGTCTATATGTTGAGGGGGAGGGAGTTGAGTTTTTAATGTGGATGGTAGGCTAGCTGACAGGTCTGCTCTGGTTCACAGCCCCAGTTCCTGTGCGTAGCGCCTACCTGTGACTGCACATTGGCTCCGACTTGTGCCCCTTGGTAAGAATCCCCATTCAGATTCTGCATGCTCATGAACATGTCCCCCGAGTTTGGGAGGTTAAAAGAACCTGACGAACCTAGAAAGGAAAGATGTAAGGAGCTGAATAACGAGAGGATGAGAAAGAGAAAGAGAGGCTATCACAGACTCACACATACACTCAATGTGTGTACAAGGACGTACGCGCACCACACGCCACGCTAGGAAGTGATGCTCGGATAGCAAGCAACAAAAGGAGAGCAAAAGAAACAACGAAGAAATGAAAGGAGAGGGATGGGGATGATGGCTAGGTTGCATTACATTTCTAGAAGGGCACGTCGGGGTCACCAAAAATGCCAAAAAAGGGGGGAAATCACAAAAAAGGGGCAAAGATGATGATGATGGAGTTGGAAGTCTACATTTTCCACAGGGGTTCACACCTATTCCTACTCTAGTGGACTAGTTGATAAAGGGAATTATATGCCAATGACAAGAAGGACAATAAGAAGCTTATGGAAAAGGCCAGTACCAGTGAACATGTTGGTTAATAGAGTGTTTTTGTTCTCTGCAGAGTCCAGCTGAAATTCTTCATCTTTCATCTGGAATCCTGGGTGCAAGAAAAAGGGGACCCCTTAAATATTGCTTACCCACAACTCCTCAGGGTCTAAGCCATGTCTTTATCACAGTCAAATCTTCTGCTTATTATGTCTGAAGAGCATCAATTTAAGGTAGACACTGTATCATTCTGCTAATCAAATATTCATTATTATTTCATACTACACATTTCGTCAAGAGTGTAACATGCTCCGAGCAAGAGATTCCCATCAATTCACAGCGGGGGTGACACTGTCACATATTTATGGATAGAAAGGGAGGACAGTGGGTGAGGATTATCTCTTTTACCCCCACCAACACCCTCCCACCCCTCAAAACTACAAACATATTCAGCACGTGCAACCCGCTCACACAGTTTCTGCTTGACTTTGCTCGTCTCGTTCAGCATGTATAGTCTCAGAGGCAGGAGAGTGAGGCTCATCCCCCAGGCTGGGACCTCTCACTGTCACAGCAGCCAACCGGCATGCCAGAGGGAGCAGAGGTTCAGAAGGGACCAAGCTGGGATAGGGGATGGCTGGTTGGTTTTTGGGGGCTCGTCCGGGATTAGTGCAAGCTTACCGGAGTTGGGTGTGGTGGGTGAGTTGGTCTGACTATTCTGGACGGCGGCAGCTGCTGCGTGCGCGGCAGTCACGGCTGTCTTAGCGGCATACAGGTTGGCCTCCTCTTGGAACTTGCCGATGTTTTTTTTGTAGCGGATCCTCTTGTTGCCGAACCAGTTGGATACCTGAGGGAGAGACGGAAAGAAAAGGAAAGAGGGGAAAAAAAGAGGAGGGGGCGTCAGACGTCAATGCAGACGAGGCACTGTGCACTGAGCAGAGTGATTGTTTCAAGATGTCATGTTTGGGTCCATCAAGTCCACAGTCCCCAGCCTCCCACAGTAATATCCGCTGGGCATGCAGACTAATTAAGCGATTATCAGACAGGGCTTGTGCGTTATTGCGGATGGAGGCGTGACATGCTCTCTGTTTGTCTCTAGACAAAACCAACACACAAGGGGCTGCTCGTCTTGTGGCAAAATTTGGATCAGTGTTGTGCTTACGGGATCAGGTAGCTAGTGCCAAACGTGAAGGTGGTTTATTTCCTTGTAAGGCTAGCAGAGATCTTGCTGAACAGTGTTTGTTCCGGTCCCTGGCCCTGTTTAATAAACGAACGCATTCTCAATAATAGTTTAACATTTAGCACTTTCTTTTGTGTAACTTGGATGCGTTCGGTTCCCGCGATTTCAAAGGCAAGGCTTTTATGCATCTTAATAACACTAATGTTCTTTTCTTTTGCATAAAACCACTTTCGTGCTCCTGCCTTAAGACAAATAACAGACATAATAATAACCACAACTCAGATAGTACACCTAAAAGCAGCCGCACCGCCTCAACACAATACATTAATAATTACAATAATGCTAATTTTACTAAAAACAGCAGCCAGAAAACAATAAGATCTGGGTCACATGGGGGGTGGTAGATGTGCAAATGCTAGCACTGCATAATTGTGGAATAATAAAGAGATTAAGGGTTGTTTCTTAATAGCCCTATAAATTACGGTGGCCTGTCGCCGTGGCGATCTCTCCTGCCGTATTCCGGCTCTGGCTGGACTGGAGGACCAGAGAGCCTCAGCCCCTTAATGATGCTTTATTTAATTTCCACCTCTCTGCTTCCATTTTAATATCTCCAGCAGCCCGAGCCACACTACGCTACAGCGGCTGAATTTACATGACATCAGATCATTTCTACCCCCACCATGCCTCTGCGCTTCTAAATCTTTAATATCTAGGCAATTAAAATTAATGACCATTCGGCTGAAGCCACCACCGTTGGCAGGCTTTTGCCTTAACATCAATTGTTTGATGGGTTTACCTAGAGGTTAAACTAACAAGCAAGGTTTAATTGGAAGCAATGAAAGCACTAGCCGTCATCCTTTTTACTTAACCTGCTTATGAAGCAGTTTAAGGCCATGGAAAAGAAGCACACAGAGTCTCTAAGCTAACCTTCCTCTAAAGATTAAATACCTCAAACTTAGCTGTTCCTAACCCTAATGTTTTATTTTTAACAAAACAAAAACATGTTTATAACATATAACTCATTCAAATGATTGTTCTCTAGCTGTATGAGTCAGTGACAAATAAGGATGAAAGATAAACAGGAATCTTTAAAAATGTAGCATTGAATTCAATCTTTGTATTCATAGTCAGTATTAGGGGTTTCAAAACTGATCTCAAGTCTTTGGGGTCTACAGGGCCCCATTCTGTGATGTAGTTTCCGGTTCTATGATTTTGTTTTCATGTGACAACAAAATACTAATAGTTCAACCTTACATATCTGGGTTTCATATTCATGCCAGAACAGACTAGAGATTCAGTACACCTCTATGTCTGGAACCCAATACTTGGTTTGTTTGCTTTAAACCAATGGAGAGGAAAGCCTGTGTGGGTGTAGTAAATAATTCACCACTACTCCCTCCCCAAGCTTGGGTCAATACGCCGCTAGTGTCACTGAAATGGGATGGATGATCTTACCCGGGTCTCAATACCTCCCGATTTATACTGCTTCTCTTGCTGAGAGTGGAGCTTAAATGGAGACTCAGACTTCTGGCTTTATCACACACGCACACACACACACACACACACACACACACACACACACACACACACACACACACACACACACACCCCCCTGTCATGGGTGGTTGCAGTGGCCAGGGCTGCTGATATTATCAATAATGAAGCGGTCGGCATTAATAGTTAACACATTAACCTGAGGCAGAGCTCTGCTACATGTATAATGAGCTGAAATATTGATAAGTGTCACTCGTTTGAACCGCAGGAAGATCGAAGCGGAAGAACCGCACTTAATTGGGTGATGGGCACAGCACTTTGTGCCCACTCATTTGCAGGGTGCACAATATCCCCTCTAGACTCAGTACTTAAAATCATAGTGGTTATGAAAACTCTCTCTCAAAAAAAAAGTATCATGTGACCTTGTGTGCCTCATTTAGAAGACAGAGAATCACACATGCACAGAGATTGTGCCCAGATAATGAGGTTGATTCTGTGCACTGAGGGAAGTGGTGCCTGATAAAGGCGACTAAATTTCATCAACAATACCATTAACACCACACATCACTTCAAATCAGCGCATGTCTCAGATACACGAAAAATGGCAAAGCAGGCAGCCTCTGGGATGTGCTAGAATTTGCAAAACTGAATCTATTTTTTTTTAACCCCACTGCAACCAATTCCCTGATAAATTTAAGAGCAAAATATTCCAACATACAGTACAAGTTAATTTAATAAAAGATATTTCCAAATTGAAAAATAAAAAAAAGTTTCTTAACATATACAGAACATACTGATTAAATACAACGTGGGGTAAATATCTATCACAGGCATGTCAAAATGTGTAATGACAAGACATAACACAATCAAAAGGGACACATACTTTTAGCGGTTTGACAATTGAGTGAATCTTCTCTAGGGAAGAGTGGAGGGGGTGTATATGTGTATTACAGCAAAAGTCTTGCAACAAAAAATACCATCTAATACTTGGTTTGATTACTGAGCACTCCAAATATAGTCCCATTCGATACTTGCTTAAGTGTTGTCACTAAGTGCAGGAAAGGTAGACTTTCGGGGAACAAAGTGCTGAGTATGTCTTAACATGTTCTAAGGTATAAGTGAACACACATAAAGGGGTGACAGAATAAAGGAAAAGCAACAAAGAAAAACAAATGGCACAAGAAAAGTGGAGCAGGAGAAGTCATGACATACCTGTGCCACTGTGATGGTGGTTCCCACCCCCTGAAGGCAAAAAAGAATGGCTTTTACAGGATCTGACTCTGAACAACCCTCCATAAGCCCCTCCCCACAGAGAAAAAACATTTATTACATCACAGAGTATGCAAATAAGCTCTAAGACCAATAGGTTAACAGTACACATTTTCCTTGACCACCTCTGTGACAGTTTGACAAAAACAGAAAAGAGTTTTGTCTGTGGGGAGATGGGTGTGGGTGGGTACTCTTGCCTTCAGGTGGATTCTGAATTTAGTTATTAGAGTGGGAAAACACTGCGATACTTTTAAAGTCTTCACGATAATGAATCACACTGTGTGAATAAAAAAGTCCCTCTTCTTTCTCTCCGACACACATACACTCACATGCACGCACACATTTACTCTAAAACACAATGACTGACACAGATCACCACAAACTGTGGCATCCATCCACAACAGGGTACACTCTGTGTCTTCAGGCCCTGCTTGAGACTCAGCTCAGTGGAAGTATCAGACTGATGTGTTAGAGCAAACAGGTATGCATGCTAGACAGTGACGAGAGGAAAGAAGAGGACAATGAGAGAGAGTGTACCGGAGAGTCTTTCTGGTGTGATCGAGCTTGGCCCTGTCCCAAATGGCACCCTCAGCCCTCGCAATCCTATACTTTGCCACACAAACTACTGGGTAACATTCGAGGATGCACAGCGGCTTCAAATGGGCTGCTTGGAGATGTTTGGACCCCTAATATGACAAGCTGGACACCATACAAAGGTCATGAGACCATAGGTCCACATTATGTGCACCATTTGAAACAGGGCCTTTGTGTGACCTATCATAGCCAATTAGCCAACGTAAGCCTAGATTATGGTACTACCCTGCTGAAAAAAAGGTTGATGGTTTGTCAGGCTGGTCTGTTGACTGGTTTTAGAGCATTTCTGGGCACTTTTAGGGCTAGGAGACTTGACCAACCATCTAAACCAGCTAGACCAGGGGTCTTCAACTCTGCTTGGTGATCCCTGTCCTGCAGAGTTTAGCTCCAGCCTTAATCAAACACCAAATCAAGGTCTTCAGGATCACTTGGGGCCAGTTTGAGGCAGGTGTGTTTGAGCAGGTTGGAACTAAACTCTGAAGGACAGTGTGCCTACAAGAGCAGGGTAGAAGATTCCCAAGTTTGACCAACTGAAGACTAGCTTAAATAAACTAAGACCAGTTTAAATGGGACAGAGCAGGGATGTTATTGGATTTCCCTAATTAAACCCTGGGCATGGGGACTTTGACTTGTGGTTAGTCATTCTTTCCAGACTATCCAACAAACTGGGCATGTGCTACATGCATGGGTGGTGTGGGTCTCACCTGGGATACTGTTATGCTGCACTTCTTAGCCAGCTCCTCTTTGGCCTCTTCGCTGGGGTAAGGGTTACTAAGATGCGAGTAAAAATACTCGTTCAGGATCTCGGTCGCCTGCTTGCTGAAGTTCCGCCGTTTCCGTCTGCCGTCGGACAAGTGGGAGGGAAACAAGAGGAGGAAGGCAATTAGAGAAACTCAAATAAAACCATGTGTGATGGCCAAACTCATAATGAAGCTGCTGGCAGGAAATGAAGTTGGGAAGGCTATTATCAGAATACATATGTAGACACACAAATGGACGATATTACGTTATCGGTTGAGCTTTAAGCGAAGCGTGAAATGTTCAGTGTTTTTAGCGCCGAGCTTTCCCTCTCTCTTTCTCCCTCTATCGCGCTTTCTTTCACTCTGATGGGGGCGTTTAGAGGTGCTCAAGCATTCCCAGTCAGAGCTGTATCTTGGGACATTAGGGAAATCAGGCCATGGCCAGCTGAACACTGTTCCTCAAGTACTGGGGCAGGGCCTGATGGAGTTGCACTTACCGCCACTCACTGCGGCCCACCCCGCCACGGTTAAGCGCTGGCTTCTTTCTCTCGCCTTGTTTAATGCCTTTCACACGAGTGGCCGGCCAAACGATTGTGCTTCCGCTTCACTTGAGCTTTCTCCTCGAGACCTCATCCGCTCTTTTCTCATGTTCGCTGCATCATTTCTCTCCCCTCTACGCCTCTCCAGATCTCCTCTACCAACTGTTTGTGATTACAGTAATCTGGACCACCTGCTGATGACCTCCTACCCACCAAACGCAAATGACTTCATTTCCACTCTATAAAACTCTTAACTGCTTTCAGGTGCTTAGCATGATTCCGTTCAGTGAATGGCCGCTAGGCTCTAAAACCCTAGTCTTGGCAAGACCACATCTTAACCGCTAATGGCTGAATAATAATGAATGCGTTATTGTGGTCAGCGTACAACAGGTGCCATACCGTCAATGCCTGTGCCTAAACCCTGACTGTGTAGGTCAGGGATGCCTAACTCAGTCCTGGAGGGCCGGTGTCCCACAGATTTTAGCTCCAACCCCAATTAAACACACCTGAACCAGCTAATCAAGCTCTTATTAGGCATACTACTAACTTCCCCGCAGATGTGTTGAGGCAAGTTGGAGCTAAACTCTGCAGGACACCAGCCCTCCAGGACTGAATTTGGGCACCCCTGGTGTAAGTAAATATGGCATCAAAAAGTATTCAAACACACTTAAGTCACGTAAGAACATCTGAATTCCAGTGTATAGATAAAATATCAAACAAAGTGGCATCTGCAGACAAATGAGTCTGGAGATTTCAGGACTAACTTCACTTTTCTAAGCCATTACTGTAAAACAAACCTTTAGTGGAATAATACATTTTTTTTTCCTCGTTTTGAACAATGTGTTCATGGCAAACTCAGCAAATCTGTGTGAACAACTTGAACAAGAGTGAAACCTGTTTGGAGAACATTATCACCTTGACATGAAACATCGGATTGAGCGGATTCCTATTGATTTGACTTCGTAAATGGTAAATGTGATCACACTATTTGGGGCTATTATATTTGATGGTTACCTTGAAATCATATTCTCCAGGGGTGTCCAAAGTCAGTCCTGGAGGGCCGGTGTCCTGCAAATTTTAGCTCCAACCCTAATTAAACACACCTGAACTAGCTAATAAAGTTCTTACTACGGATGCTACAAACTTCCAGGCAGATGTTTTGAGGCTCAACTCAAGTTGGAGCTCAACTCTGCAGGGCACTGGCCCTCCAGAACTGAGTTTGGACACCCCTGATATTCTTTAAGCATTACTTTCTTGCCTTTAGCAGAAGATGAATTCTTTCAAATACAACTGATACAACTCATAGTAAATTCGCATACTGTAATTTCTGTGGAAAGATCTCACACTGATACTAACCTGGCATCGAGGAAGCGGGACCTCAAGATCATGACGGCCTCACAGGTGCTCTGTTTAAGCTGCATTTGGATGGAGCTGAATTTGCGATGGATAATGCTGACCATGCGCTCGATCTCTTTGGGCGAGATGGGCCGTGTGCGAGACTGCTCCCTCAACAGATTCATGACGTGGGTAGTGAACTCGTTACATGCCTGTGGAGAAAGACAATTTTGAGCTTTTATTCTGAGTGAGGGTGTAGGTGTAAAAACGCATTACGCAAAACTAAATTACTCTGAAGTCTTTAGGACCTGCTGCTGAGACTCAGCAGCCACACTAATAAATAATTTCTGAATATACAATTCCGGCATCACATCCTCACTTAAACTCTAAAAACATCCTAGAGATTGACCCTCTTTTTAAAATCGTTATACACTCTCAGCACAGTGACAGAAATGCTCTTTGACGTTATTCCGCAGAAGAAGCACATCAGTTCAACTGCATTCGTTTGAAGCTCTCTGGAGCAGCAATCAGCAATTTTTGAAGCAAGTTCAAAGCTGCCGCTCTTGAAAGCACGGGAAAAACACCATCCATACTGTTTGTAGTGCTGCGGAGGACTTGAACAGCTTAATAGGTGAAGTCATCTATGAATGCAAATGCCGATTTGCAATTTGGCACCTGCCCAGCGCCCGTAGAATTTAAACAGCTTTTCGTTAAAGCAGTGGTTCATACATGATTAATTAGAATAACTAATTTAGGTAGTGCACACTTTAGCTCATTACTCGGAGTAAAATTCGTTAAGTATTTACATTTAGATAATTAAAAGGGGGAACACCCTTAAGAAAGATGCATTTACTCTGGGTGAAAGGGTTGTGCCACCTTTTCCACACACTCTCTTTTTAAACGCTTGCAAGTTAATCAGACTAATTTAGGCCACTGGCTGGCTAAGCCATCAGCTAAACAGCTTCCATATCATATTAAAAGGATTGTTATTTACAAATAAATGTGTTCTCCCGACCATTCTTCATTGTTTATGGTGTAAGTACAGTATGCACAGTAGGGGGTCAATGACAAACAAGAGCAAACAAGTGGAAAAACCTTGTAAAAACAGAAGTTTTGCACTTGTATTCATATTGGTTTCATATGGATTTAATACGCAAGTGTGAATAAAATACACATGCTGCTATTAGATTTTTTCAAGGCATCTCCTCAAAACACCAAGCACTTTAACTATAGTGTATATAAAAAAGAAAAATAATGATTGAAAGGCCCTCGTTCAACTCGTCCTTGATTATGAGGAAAATAACTAAAGCGCTGAATCAAAAATTAATGTCAGCTCCATTAAGGAATCAATACATGACCTCAATGAAGCAGCAAGTCCTGCATAGCGACACTCTCAAATGCACTATGCAATCAGAGGCTGCTCTCCACACTGTAACTAAAAGCGTCTGCTCAATATTTATAAGAGGATGTCTAGACTACCGCTGTTCAGGGGTCAGGTAAGTTGAAGATGTCCTAATGCCTGAATACCACCATAAATCACATCCGCTCTCAGTCGTAATCATGATAGACAGGACTGTAAAACGCAAAATGCTTGCTCAGGTTTAGACCTCTGACACCTTCAGTTCAGATGAAGGCCTCCGGGTCTCCTTTTAAACCTGTCATGAAGCTTTAGTGAAAAACATCTATTCAGACAGAACAGCAAGCTGGGATTATTCACACTCATAGGATCAATGCAAATGTGTGGATGCAGATACAAAGTTCTTTTTAGTACTCTTGGCTCTGTACCCATACAGTCTGGTTGGGCTTCGTAACATAACTACATATGCAATACCAGTGCTTACAAGGCTGGAAAAGAATTTGGTTGTATGTAAATGAAATGCTACATAATTTTGCCATTAAAATTAACCCGAGTGTTATTCTCAGAATCAATACAAACACAAACATAAAGGCGAATATATGGTTTGTATACCAAAAAATTATGTCGGGCATAGTTAGTTCAAGAACAATTAGATAACTAATAGTACATTTTATATATTTATGATTTTTTACAACTCCTCTTAAAACAATTTTTACATAAATAAATAAAAGTGTTGAATGAAGATGGAATATTATTTCACCTATATTTTGACATTTTATTTCAACAAAAATTATCTGAGATTAAATTTACTTACATTTACTTGCATTTAATATGACTTTTGTAAATTAAATTGGATGTGTAAACCAAAATGGGAAAAACATTACTTACGCTACAAGAATAAAAACCTATTTTGTATTTTAAAAAGTAATTTAAAAAACAAATATAAAACCCATCAGTTTAGCATTTTTAAGAATGTTAAATTTATTCCAAAATAATAACTCAAGGTAGTTACCATTTAAACAATATATTTTATTCAAATAATTATATGTTTTATTTATGAACTAATAAACTTATTTTTGCATCATCAGTCATCAGAGCTCTGTAAACACTGGTCACAGACGTAGAGATGAAATTAATTTCAACAAGCTGATTGCTCACTAAAAATCCCACACAGATCATGTTTTCAGGCCATTTGAAGTTTGATTTTGACTTGACAAAGTGGTGATTTATAAGTGTGTGAGTTGTATTGTATTGTTCATTCAGACTGATATCGTAAATGCAGAACATGCATGAACACAAAAGGCCGATCATAACCAGTCATAGCCAATCATATCGCAATGGAGTTCAATTACCCCCCCACCAAACTCACTGCATGCTTTAGAGCACCTGTTAAAACCTGTCACTTTTTTTTACTTCACAAAAGTAACAAAAAAAGAAAAACCCTTTCTTTTTAATTTTATTTTATTATTTAATGTATTACTACTTTTATGCGCAAATTATATTATCTTCAATACATTTTCTATTCATTTTTTTCTAAAGTTTGAATAAGGCATGTTTGGCCTAAATGGAGAAGAAATCTTAGATGAATTTCAGTACAACAACTTTTGTTGCAAGCTGCCAAGGCCTTCCTGTACTGTAGTGTATACTGTCATTCACCTGCTCGTATTTCTCCAGCTCGGTATGGTAGATCTGTCTGATCTGGGATAGTTTGGCCCTGTAGTCAGAGTGCTCGATGGAGTTGTCAGTGGGACTCCCGGCTGCTGCTGCCGCCGCCGCCGCCGCCGCCGATCCTCCGCCCTTCTCCGGTCCTGACACGCCCTCTGCCAGAAGCATGTTGTCAAGACGCATCAACTGTGGATCGGGCGGGTCCTCCTCCTGAGCCCCGCGGATACTTAGACCTGAAAAACAACAAGAAGCGATCGGTGAGTGACATGACAAAGCTTTATATATTCTCAAACAGTTTGGAATCAATTTAACATACTAGATGCAGTGACGAATTTCAACTCTTTTTAAGTCAGTTACTTAAAGTCACTTGGGCCCAAAGAAAAAAGTTGACCCCAATGAAATTTGATACTGTATTGTGTCTAAACTAGACTTTATGCAACAAGTTTCCAGTCACAAGTTAGTTGTTTTTGAGAAAAAAAAACAAACATGTACACCGCCTCGCTTGGGCCCGTCTGCTGCCCTCATGAGCCGCGAACGATGAAAGAGTGATTTAATTATTGACGAATGATTGAATTTCATATAGGTGTTAATCATAGGCGCACTATCACACGCAATCAAGCCTCTGTCTGGCAGCAAATACCACTATCTGTCACAACAGGCGAAAATAACTCCAGATTGTATTAGAGTAAAAATACGTCGTCCACTCCGGCCCATCGCTATGCTTGAGTTAAAGTGAGACGGATCAGGGCGCTGGGGGTATTGAGAGAGTGCTGAAAAGGCCCGTAGGTACGAATTTGTTTTTCCTCTGTTTTGCAGTGCTGCCTTCTCGAATTTTCACAGCACACTGCACACACGGTGTGTGTACTCACAGCCATACATGACAGGGACACTCACCGACTGACACACACTCAACAGCGTGATGGCACCTCTCCACGCTGAGGCGATGCTAAACAGAAAGGCGTCTGGATCGAGTACACATGTCTGAACGCGCTCGCCTGCTGTTCCGAAATCACGAGTACGGCGTAATAATGAGCAGAAAGTGTTCTCACAAGTGCCGTTATGTTTTGTTGTTAACAAACTGTTTTATTATACAACCCGGTTCTGCTTTCTGCAGAGGCAAGGCTGCTTGAAATGTATGTAAATTTGCATAGCAATCGATATGAGGGTGAAAGATAGCTCATTGTGTTTGCCTGATATTCATAATGAACCTTGGAGCAGTAAAGAGCCATTAAGATTGATTACAAACTTCCTCATCATGCTTGCCTCTCTCTCTTTCTCTCTCTCCGTGTTTGCATAATGAATTCCATTCATATAGGAGAATAATGAAGCAGAAAAAGTTCTTTTTGTGAAAGATTTTAATCAAACGTTTTAATCTTAACGTGTATTTGTAACGGCGCCTCTCTAAGAAGTTTGTTATTTGGGACACATCCCGATATCTGGTTGTCGTTAACCGTACGGAACAACATTCTTGGTATCTAGAGCTGTCTGGATCGCAGTCCTTTTGTACAAAATGATGGGAAAGCAAGTCTATTGGATGCACACTGCAGAGTAAATCCAAATTAATTCTCATTCAACGCAGCCAGACATAAAAAAAACAAAACAAAACAATACACAGCCTTAAAACCGGAATCAAAACAAGCTGAAATTAACATACTATTATTCAGTTAACACAGGGGGTGAGAAATCATCATAAATGCACAAAGAAATGTCTAGGACTAAGACGAGTGTGTGTATGCTGCGGTTGGTCTGGGTATTTTGGACGGTTTAACTAGTGGGTGATTTGGGGGTTCTGAGAGTTTCTGAGAGCTTCATTACAGGCTTCATTAAGATACTGTGAGATGCTGAATCCTAAATGAGGAGATTACTGACTTTATTATTGCACTGTGGAAGCCTGGCAAGCAGCTAAGCCTCTCTGTGTGTTTGACAGAGACACAAAGACACACATACATTTGAGTTGATATTTTTATATTATTTAACACTGTGTATAGACACACTACCGTTCAAAAATTTGGGGTCGGAAAGAATTCTCCTGTGATCACCAAGGCTACATTTGATAAAAATCCAGTAAAAACAAGAATATGGTGAAATATTATTACAATTTCAAATAACTTGTGTTTTTATACATTTTATTGAAAGTGTAATTTATTCTTGTGAAGCAAAGGTGAATTTTCATCAGTCATTACTCCAGTCTTTAGTGTCACATGATCCTTCAGAAATCATTCTAATATGCTGATTTGATGTTCAAGAAACATTTTCTGTTATTATTAACGTAAAACAATTGTGCTGTTTAATAATTTTGTGGATACATTTTTAAGGATTCTTTGATGAATAAATAAAAAAAAAAATCTTGTTTGTTCTGAACAGTTAAACTGAGCACTGTTCTTCAGAAAAATCCTCCAGGTCCTGCAGATTATTCCATTTTTTATCATCTTTTGCATATCTGACTATGATTTTGAGATCAATCTTTTTACACTGAGGACAAGTGAGGGACTCAAACACAACTATTAAAAAAGGTTCAAACATTCACTGATGCTCCAGAAGGAAACATGATGCATTAAGAGCTGGAGGATGAAAACTTTTGAAACAGGATGAAGATGTCTAAATTTTTCTTATTTTGTTGAAGTATCATTTTTTCCATTTAGTACTGCCCTTCGGAAGCAACAGAAGATACTTGCACGTTTCCCAGAAGACAAATTAACTACAGTTTACCTCATCAAATTCTAAAAGTTTTCACCCCCTGGCTCTTAATGCATCATACAGTCACTGCTGGAAAGGGTTCAAATATGCAAAAGATGCTAAAAAAAAACAAACAAACAAAAAAACAAAAAAAAAAAACAGAAGAATCTGCAGGACCTGGAGGATTTTTCTGAAGAGCAGTGCTCAGTTTAACTGTTCAGATCAAACAGGGGACTCATGAACAACCATCACAAAACAACAACAACAAAAAAAAAACATCCAGGTAACCACACACAGTATTAAGAACCAAGGGTTCCAAAACTTTTGAAATGGGCTATTTTAATAATGTCACCTATTTTTTGGTCTTGTGGACTATATGTAAACATCTTTTATGTAAAATATCAACCATTACTAAATAAAAAATAACATGCATTTTGTATGATCACTCTTATTCACATTTTTTCACAGATTCTGTAAGGAATTCCCAAACTTTTACATGAAACAGATATATAAATATATGCACAGTAGAAAAACAAATAAATAAATAAGTACATCCCTGGATGTAGTAGCTGGCACTTCCAGGGCATTGCTTGATTTTTACGTCAGCTACTTAGTTTATTTACTATATGTGGTTCAAATCAATCCCACAAACAAAATACAAGTTTGAACACATCTACACACACTAACATTATTGACAAAGTTCATACTTCATACATTTGCAACGCTACGCTTGCTTCCAATTCTAGTGCACATTACAACATAAACAAATATTTACACATTCATTTTATGGTTTTGCAAACAGACTTAAAGACGTGCTTCCATAAAGCACAACCACAAAAAAAAGAGGCTACAATCCATCAACGCCTGCGGCGAGCAAACCCACAGTACAAACAAACCCCGCCGAACACGGACACTCTAGCTAACCCACTTTTGTAAATAAACAAAGACAAGACGCTGTCAACATGAAGAGATCATTTACTCGGCTAACACAACAAATTTAAAGAGCAGCACCTTCAGCCCAGACTGGCGACGGTGGCCGCTGCCTGGCCCGTGCCGTATTGATCAGGTGTTAGCGCATGTATGTACTGTTGATATTAGGCCATGGGGTGTAATGGTGTGAGAGGCCGAGGATGAATGAGGTCATTTGTGTGAGATGCTCAGCTGGCCGCGTTGGACAATGCAGTGTCAGCGCGCAGAGCCAAGGCCACACCAGGGACAATATGACCCTGCTCCACTGACTACAAGAGCGGTCACACAACTACACATACACACAACCAACCAATCACCAAAACATCAAGTTGATCCAGTGTTATTTTAGGACTCTGGGATACTATAGTAGTTTTTATCACTATGCTGAATTAGTTTTAGAAATTTGGTAGTATTTTGTGTGTTTTTGTCAATAATAATAATAATAATAATAATAATAATAAATATTGTGAATTTTTTATTAATAATAGTTTTACTTATTTAGTTATTTCAGTACATACTGATATTTTTTATTATAATTTATTATCATTTTTAAGTTTTTTTTTTTTTTAATTTTCATGTTATATTTTAATTTTCATCCTTTTAGATGATTTTTTAAAATTTTATTGATTTTGTTTTTTGTCATTTTATAATTTTTTTTTTAATTGTCTATATTACATATTTATTTCAGTTGTAGTTTTAGTAGTACATAAACGTCTATTTTTGTTTATTTATTTATTTAAATTGTAGTTTTAGTAGTACATCAAGTAAAAATATATGAAAATGAGAAATGTTGCAAATAAGTTTTTTATATTTTATTTCAGTTAAGGTTTATTTTATTTTAAGTACTGATTTTTTTAATCATTTTAGTGTAGTTTATTTAGTTAACTATTATAACCCTGATTTGATGTGTACATTATTATCATTATTATTATTGTTGTTGTTGTTGTTGTCTATATAGTTTTTATTAATGTTTATAGTTTTAGTTATTTCAATACATTGAACTGATACCAAAATTGTTTTTTTTATTTCATAATTATTTTGAATAAGTTTTTTATTTTCATGTGTCTTATATTTTCATTCTTTTATATTCATTTTAGTTTTAGCAGTGTTGTTCTTTTTTAATTAGTTTTTACATTTTTATAGTTTATATTCATTTTAAGTTTAAATGTTTTTAGTACATCAAAATGACACTATGTAGTTTTTATTTTATATTTTGAATTAGTTTTAATTTTATATTTTCATCTTTCTATTTTTAATTAATTTATTTTAATCTTAGTTTAAAATATTTGTTGTCATTTTTTTTGTCTGCATTATTCATTCATTCATTCATTCCAATTGTAGCTTTAGTAGTATATCAAGTAAAATAAATGAAAATGAAAAAATGTTGCAAATATTTTTTTTTAAATATTTTTAATAATAATTTTTTAAATATTTTTTATTATTTCATTTAAGACTTATTTTATTTCATGTAACACTTTTTATTAAATAGTTTCAGTTAACTATAATATTCCTGATTTGATGTGTACATTTCATTTTGTGTGGATTAGCCAAAATGTTTCCTGTCGGATGTTAGAATGACATTCAGCAGATGTTGTCTGCGGTTTTAGATGTTTATCAGAGGTTTGTACACAACTATGGCTTGAAAAAAAAAAAAGAGTGATACTTTCCAGATGATGCGATGATCTGCGTGCTCACTGGGTAACATATGCAAGTATGAGTATGTTTGGGTTTGTGTTTGATTTGTGTTACATTAGAGGAGGTAAAGGCTTAGTTTTTGAGGTTGGTTTATTTCTTCACGTTTCTGTCAGGTATATTAAATATACCACAACTGACACATTTCCACACCAGCCTCAGTTGTCACTACCATTCCGCTCAGTCGCTCCTGAAGGGCCAGAACAGGAAACGCAGCTGAGGGAATTTACAGAGCTTTTCACTTAAACAGACATAAATCAGCACTTTCATTCAAACCAAATAATCTGAGGCCATAAAGAGCTGCTTGTCTCGCACTGTATATTACCGCCAAGTTCCTGCGAGCAATAACACGGCCGTTCGCAGGCAAAGCAAAACAGAGAGGGACGTGCGGATGTGACATGTAATGCAGTTAGAAGGTCCTGTCGCCCACACTGGCCCTGACACTTTTATCATACGTGTCCATTTCTATTTGGGAAATGGCGGGGATAAAAATGATTACTCGGCTGTGCGGAGAGCGCGCCGGGCCCCTCCAGGCTGCAGACCGGGTGTATTGGTGCCACGGCAGCCCAGGAGAGCCATCCATAATGGGCACGTTTGTAGACACGGACCCCCTCCTCGTCTCCCCCTCCTTTCTTCCACCTCCACCTGCTGCAAGAGCTTCAAGCAAACAGTGCTGTGCTTTATGGGGCCACTTTCTTTTAACAACAGAAATAAGAGTCAAGTCATTTCCTGTCGAATCTATACCCCGTTCGCTTCCAGAAGTCATTTTGGGTTCTCCGGTCTTCTCTCTTTCAGCTGTTGTATGTACCTTTCCCATTATGTATACGTCCAAATCTATTAATTTATTCAAAAGTACAATAAAATTGCAATTTCTGTGATGATTCATGTTTTTAATTTCAAAATGAAAATTCCTTTTAATTTCTTTTGTCTTTGTGATACAAACGTCCTTATATTATAATGAAAAAAGTAATTAAAATGAAATTCTTAAAAGGAAAACCTTTTGGTTCATGAATGTGTCAAAGTCAATAAGAGTCTTAAAATATCATGTGTGTTACTAAATAATATTTATAAATAAACTATATTACTAAAATAAACTATATGAACTATAAAAATATATTTTAAAAACTTAAAAATAAGTCATAATTAAGATAAGTTTTTGAAAACTTTAAACAAAAATAGTTTTTACTTATACCACATTCTGTTTTCAAATTGAAACTTAACACTTATAAGAATATAAAAATAAGTATAAAAATATTATATATAACCAATTTTAAAATAAACACAATTATTGTTTTGTAATTAATAGCTAAATATTTACTTTTAATGAAAGAATATACATACATATATATATATATATATATATATATATATAATGAAAACATAAGTCCATTCATTTTAATAATTCAAGAATTCAATCTAAATGTTAATAAAAAATTAAAAATGAGTTCATTATAATTTCAAATTAAAAATTCAAGAATAAAAATAAGATTATTATAAATAAGTAACCAGGATTTTCAGCTTTGCTTTAAAATTAATATAACTGAAAATAAATATTGAACATAAAATAATGAAAACATAAATCCTTTTATTATTATTATTATTATTATTATTTAAAAAAAAATGAAAGGATTTATGTTTTTATTATTTTATGTTACTTTTTTTATTTTCAGTTATATAATAATAATAATTATTATTATTATTGTTATTATTATTATTATTGTTTATTTTTGGTAAATAAGGGCTTAACATTTACTTTTAGTAAAAGGAAAATCTAAATTTGTCAATTTTGTCAATCAATCTAAACGCAGTTAATTAAAAAATAAAAATAATAATTAAGATGGGTATTTACACCTGTGTTCAAAAGAAATATTCATTTTTACTTTGTTATACCACATGCTGTTTTAAAGTTTAAATGTAAACACTTATAAGAATGAGATTATTATAAACAAGTAAACAAACAAACAAACCTTTTGTTAAAAATTGTATAAAGTTTTCCAAACCATATGAAACCAACATGAACACAAAAAGCATAATCAAAGAACTTCGAGTATATATTTCAAACGGGAATTTTATAAGAATTGTTCTGTTTCCACACTCACATGTAATTTCACCATATTTCCCTTCCTTTCCATTTGAAATATTCTCCCTCCGTTCGCTTCTCTTAATCTTTATTCTTATCCATTTTATTATAGCTACACTATTCATATAACTTCCGGCTCACGGAGGATCCAGACAAATAAGAAACAACCAAATCTCCTCAGTTGTAACAACACTTTTATCACTTCAAACTAAACCCCAATATGTCTGAAATGAATTAGTGCTATCACATCCACACAGCGGGTTATTTCATCCCGAGGCCTGCGGTTTCCTTTAAGCTAAGCAGCTAATAACACTTTTAGGATGAGCAATGTAAACATCGTGCCGTGATACTGGTAAAATAGGCTTTGAGGCGATTAGATCTCTCATTGGCAGTAAAGCTGCAAATACGCAGCTGAGAATTTCCACTGCTTTAGTCACAGATATCCGCACTGGATTTACCTAATACCTCACTCTCTCAGCATAAGCTTGACGGCGTGTGTAAACACCGTGCGCCTTTATCATCCAAACCCCTTTACCTGACGCAACAATCCCAGGTAGTGGTACGAAACATTCGGGGTTTTTTGCCTTTAAACTTTTTTTGTCTGATGCAAGTTCCTTAGGACTTAAACCCGAGCCAAGGCGACAGAAAAAGCTCTGTTCCGAGCAGCTGGGTCTGATGCAACGTTGCGGGTATCACAGTAAATGGACAATAGGGGGTTGGGAGCTCGTTTGAAGAATGGAGGCCAAGCTTCACCTTCACAAGTTCCCTAAAAATACACAGTACGGCGAAGAACCAGCCCCAATTAAATGCCGTGCTTTAGGCCTGTCACTCGATTTCATCAGCTCAAAACGAACAACACGATGAAGGGGGAACTGTTGCTGGTGTGTTACGAATCTTTAAAATTGCGAACATAAGATTGCTGAACACACTCAGGCCTGTTTCACACTGTAAGCAACGCATGTTTCCAGAAGCGTACAGTAGGTCCAGCACAAACAATGCAGCACACAGGCATAATGTTACTGTTGCAGACAAGTATTTGACAACTGCATGCCGTCACAACAATTATAGTGAATTTACACCTGCTCTGTCTGTCTCTCTCCCTCAATCTGTCCCTTAGGCACTGGGCATGCCCTTACGACTGACCTCTGACCTCTACCTTGTTTACTCCCATCACTTAAGAGTGGCCATGAGAGCCATAAAGACTCATCCCCGCTGAGTTAATGTGCAGTGCTGAAGCGTGCCAAGCTCTTAACACACACACGAGCACCACTGAGAGTCATTTTTTTTCTTCAGTACGGTCAGCGACTTCGTGAGGATGTGTGTTTGTTTATACTTACACAAACCCGAGACCAGGGATTTCAGCTTTGCTTTAAATCAATATAACTGAAAAGTCAGCATATAAAATAAAGTTTGCGGCCAATTTTTATGCTTTTGAAGTCTGTTGCGCTCATATATTTGATCATAATACAAATAGCAAAATACAAAAAGTTATATACAAATTAAAAGACAAAAGTCATATTGTGGAAAAAGTAAGAAGTAAAAGTAATATGGTGGAATATTATTACAATTTTCCACCGAATTAAAGCAATTTAAGTTCTTAAGTTCTTCTCTATTAAGTATTTAATAATAAACATACTACACTCATCAACATTATAGAGATCATCTATAACTCAAGCATGTTTAAATGAAAACTGTTATACACTACCATTCAAAAGTTTGAGGTCTATAAGATTTTTTTTTAAATTTTTTTGAAAGAAGTCACTCACCAAGGCTAAATTTATTTGATTAAAAATACAATAATATTGTGAAATATTATTCTAACTTAAAATAACTGATTTGTAATTAAATGTATTTTAAAATGTCATTTATTTCTGTGATGTCAATGCAGAATTTTCAGCATCCGTTGTCTTCAGTGTCACATCATCCTACAGAAAACATTATAATATGCTGATTTAGTGATCAAGAAATATTTTCTCTTATTATAAAGGCTAAAAAAACAAGCTGCTTAATATGTTTGTGGAAACTGTAATACTTTTTTAAAACACTGCAAGAGAATATCATAAAGAACACAATATAATTTCAATATATATATATTTTTGGTAATGTCTTTACTGTCACTTTTTAATCACTTTTTTCTTATTATTATTATTATTTTGCTTAATAAAATATTCATTTTTTTTATTATCACTTTTTATTTTATTATTTTATTTATTTTTTGCTGAATTTTTTTATTAATAAAAACAAGTTTAAATGATATTTCTGGTTTATATATAGAGAAAAAAAGAACTTAAGATGTGAAAAAAGGTTGGGAAACCTTTTTTCTAGACAACTAAATTGTTTGTTTTCAGTTCATCCATTTAACGGGAGGCTTGAAATCTGACTGTGACGTGCTGACAGCAGAAATACTTCTCCGTGTTTGTTCATATCAGGAAGAGCATCTGGTTTTGTGAAGCAACATGAGGAGACAGGAAAGAAAGAAATTTGTTGTGATTCAGTTATCCCCCGCATGCGAGCACTGTTTTACAGTGATTTCTTCTCGAGCGCTCTCTTTCACGCATCCACGGTCCGTGAGTTCGGTTCAATACACCTCCGACTGACCCCATAACCCCTCATCCCTTCTCTTTCTGTTCAATGAGCTGCTCTGCAGCAGACCGCTGCCTATCGACACCTCGGCACGTCTAATTGCATCGACCGGCGCAGGTCTCCCAAAGCTAACTAATCGAAAGGGAATTTATTTCCTGTCAATATCTAGAAAGGTCATCTCTCTCAGAGCGGCTCAGTGCTTGGTCGTTCATGACCATGAAGAGTGTGTATGTGAGGCTGGTTTTGCAGACTACATGTCCCCACAAGGAAAATGGCTTAATAAACACACTAAATAATGTGTTAAAATCTGAAAGGGTTGTGTGATGGTTAGGGAATGGAAAACATCATTACCTCAGTATAAAAACAATGCAACTCAATGGAAAGTCTGTGTAAAAGTGGGCCAAACCGAATCAGGATTACAAAACCCTTTTGGAATCAGCTTTGCAAATATGATTGGACATTTACACTTATTCACGTATTCGTCTTATACAACACACGTCTGTTGAAGAAAAGATCACAGGAGATCAGACCACTTCTAAAAAAATGTTTGTTCAGCCAAGTAAAACAGCCAAAAAATTCAAGCACATTAATATGTCTTCAAGTGTCTTTTTCTGTATGTGTGTGTCCATACATGAGTCTTGGCCTACATCCACATGGCAAAGACAACGCTGAGGGAAAGTGCCTCCGGGCTCTCTCTCACTCTCACATGTAGGGTAATTAACATGCCATTAACACATTAATACACATTAGCTATTCCCAATGTTAATGACAGACTAATTACCATACCTGAGACTGCACTGGGGAGGCCAGCGCACTGCACCCTCCCACCAAATCGACTCAGCCAGCTCAAATCAGAGCCCCAGTCACACGCTAGAGGCTCTCTATTTCCCCACAGTCGGGGACCGCTGTACCACGAGACCACCGCGCGCACTGCCTACCCAGCCTGTCGACTTTGACAGACTTAAAATGCTGGACATTTTCTAAATGTAAAGCTACAAGAGAGAGTTAGAGCAATGTGAGTTTCACATAGCAAGACTATTGGGATAAAGTCTGGAATGCATAATGCTTATAGAGAGCAACAGTTGGATTTCAGACACAAAAATCCTATTGAATTTCACTTTGCAGACACAAATCAGTGTAATTTCAAGGTAAAGTCGGCATGAAATGAAATTTCTATTTTGTAAATGTATGGTATTGATTATGCTTTTTTAATATTTAAATATTCTGGCAAAATAACAGGCTTCTCTATGATGACGTCTTTTCTTGGCAAAACACGGCTGTATGGAAGAAAAGATCTGTCACTACTTACGTTTCATTGCTCCATTCGTTTCTTTAAAAAAGTTTCCGATAAATTCCCATTTTTATTGCCATTCAGCATTTTCAAATGAAACTTTTCTTCATTTTCAAACTTTTTTTTGCCTTGAATTAAAATCCAAATATATACAAATTATTTAATATATATCATTTTGATTTAATTTAAATGAATTTAAATTGGAAAAATACAATCTGGTTACTGCTGCACCTTTTTACTAGCTGCTTATAACATAGGTGCTGACACAATTCACAATACATTTACAATTATTTATCTTACTAGCTCAATAGTGTGTTTGACAAACATTGTATGGTTTAGTTACAGAGTTTGGTGAAATGTTAAAATGCACTACCAGGTTGGTGAATTATCAGTGTTTAGGATTGGACAACACCATGGCAGTGAACGCAGAAGGAAAGAGAAATGATGGAGCAGTACAACTTTGACTGGGAGGAAGATGATGTTGATGATACACGGTATCTCTTCCCTCCACACCGAATGATAAGCTAATCAGGTCTGTCGACAGCGATGCGTGACAATACACACACACAACACACACACACACATCTCAGAGCTGGGATAGGGCATTCAAGTTTAAACATCTGAATTTTAAAAGGCAACAGAGAAGGAGAGATAGAAAGAGGGAGAAAGAGAGAGTGAGAGACGTGACTAAAAGTGGCAGCAGTCAAGAGTAGAGGATTTCCTGTCAGTTCAGGTAGCCTGGATGTCCCTAGATGATGATGTGTTTCCTCTCCCCAGGAGAGAGGTTTGTGACAGGGTGAGGGAGAGGAGGAGGGGAGAGAAGACAGGGGTGGGAAAAGATAACCCAAACAAACATCTTGTAGACATTTTGCCAAGCACACCAAAATTAATCACTGTCCCGTTGAGGAGCTGACATTTGTCTGTAGTGACACGCAGCGTGAGAGTCCAGAGGGAGAGGACGGAGAAAGCGCGGCAGAGACGGAGAGAAAGAGTGAGAGCGTCTAAACAAGAGGGCCTCTGTCACTGCCTCTTTGTGTGTGTGTGTGTGTGTGTGTGTGTATGTGTGTGTGCCCTCCTGGACATGGAGTCGGCCTGGGGCCAAGAACCACAGTGGTCAGCGAGCAGGCCTGCTTGTGTGTCTATGTGGAGGCCAGCCAAACCAGAGCGCAAGGCCACAGTGACACAGATCGACGCTCTCTCTCTCACACACAGTGACCTGACGGGACCTATTCAGCATGGGCTCCTGTGCTGGATCTCACGGGGTCACTGGCTCTGGCCAGGCTGAGCTTTATTCAATCATTTGTTTAGCCTGTATGTATAATTAGTCACTAGTCAAGATGCTGAAGCTAGCATTTTTCGGTACACCCAGTGTTAGGCGCAGTCCTAGTTGGCCATGTAATGAAGAGTCGGCCTTAATTCATATATAAGAAAAATACATTTTATAGATATTAATCTCTAATGATAAGTGATACAGTCATTATTTTTAACCGGTTCTGTTTAGTGATTCAGCCAAATCGGTAACCCATGTACCCTAATGGGAATCTATATAACCTAATCAAAAACATAGTGATACATTGATCTTTATTGATTAGTGATGAGCTGTTCACAAAAAAACAAACAAAAAAAAAAACATTTGAAAAATTTTTTTTAATGATTCAGTTAAAATGATTTGCACTATTTTCTAACCTAATGGTAAGTGACCCTGAACCACAAAAACAGTCGTAAGTAGCATGGGTATATTTGTAGCAACAGCCAAAAATACATTGTATGGGTCAAAATTGTTGATTTTTCTTTAATGCAAAAATCATTAGGATATTAAGTAAAGATCATGTTCCATGAAGATGTTTTGTAAATTTCCTACTGTAAATATATCAAAACTTAATTTTTGATTAGTAATATGCATTGCTAAGAATTTGGACAACTTTAAAGGCAATTTTCTCTTTTTTTTTTTTTTTTTTTTTTTGCATCTTCAGATTCCAGAGTTTCAAATAGTTGTATCTTGCCCAAATATTGTCCTATCCTAACAAACCATACATTAATGGAAAGCTTATTTATTCAGCTTATAAAAACCTGTTATTACTGGTTTTGTTGTCCAGGGTCCCATATAATCAATGGAAAAAAGTGTTTAATACAAGTAGTGATATGACTAATAGTCATAAGATTGCTGTTTTTCTCTTAAATTATTCAGTCTAAATGACTCTAACGTAATATAAATCTATATAACCTAATTGAAAACATAGTGATACACATTTTGATAATGAATCTTTACTGATGATTGAAAATATCTAGCTTACAAATCAACTGTAATTTCAACTGGTTCTTTGTACAGATTCAGTTAAACAGATTTTCAGAACACTCTATTATCTAATCTATAAAACAATGGAAAATAAATTAGCTAAAGAGAAATATTAATAACAATTTCTTAGTTCTTTACAATTAGTGATGTCTGATTTGCAAATTGCTGCTTTGATTTGGTCTAAACAATTCCCAAAATATTGTATAATCTACCCAAATGGAATTTATACGTTCATAAAGTGCAAACAAATTATAGACTAAAACTTAACTTTTTGTATTGTAATATATTTACAAAAAGGAAAGATATACTTTTGAATAAAAAATCCTTCTGAGTAATGATTCATAATAAAATATATTAGTATTTGAACTGGTCTAAATGAGACATTTTATTAAAATGAATCAAACTTTCCCAACTTCCCAAAACAGTGGTCTTTTCATTCATTCAAATATAAAATATCTTCATGTTTCCAGAAGTCCATGAAATATGTATATGTGCTTTGAGCACTGTTATTTTCAATATTGTACATTTCCAATTCAACTCTCTCAATTTCTAGCCTGCTTTGGGTTGTCATATTTCATGTTAATATCTGCTTAGGTTATTTGTTCTTGTCTTATTAAGCTCCTGGCCTTCATTTGTGGCCAAGGTAGTGTGCCTCTTAATGTACACCCCCAGCAAATAATGCAAATGTGTCATTGAAAGGCACTTATGAAATACCCACAGGCAACTAATCTATGCAAGCCGCCTCGTCCTTCTCCAGCACTGCCTAATTAGGCAACGGAGAAGTATGTAAAACCAGGTCACACACACACACAGACACATAGGAAAACAGGACACACAAATGGCAGGTTCTGGTGTATTAGTGTCATTATACACACACGCATGAGCACGACTGCATGCAAGGCAAGAATAAAAAGCTTTGGGCAGACGTGAATATTGCTGTAATATGCAGGCGCACTAATCCCAGAATCCTCTCTGCCTGGTTCCTTCATTTCTCTCGCTGCAAAATGTGAGCGCGCCGGAGTGTTCCTGCATGTCAGATGCCCACATGTGCGTGTCTCTTTTTTTAAATGTGCGTGTATGTGCAAGGGCGTGTTGATAAACAACAAAAGCAGCGTTAGAAACATACAGCTGGGCCGTGATCCAGTGCCAAAGAAATGACTTTTTGCAACGGTGTCCTCTGTGCCAGACTTGACAGTCCATCATTTAAATTTGGCTGCAGTGAATCCACAGCAAAGACTCTGCCGCCTGGAGCGGGGAGAGAGAGAGAGAGAGAGAGCAAGAGAGACAGAGAAGGAGAGAAAGAGCTCACTCTGAAGGGTCTCTTCTTTCTTTCCGAGAAAGAACTACACTCCAAATTACAGATTAGCATTGCCTTGTTTTCTGCATCCTGAGGCAGGAAACCTGCGGAGCTCCAATCACAGAGGATACACATTCACCACAGAACTCGCACGCAATTATTTCAGCAATAACACTCTTCAAAATCCATTACATAGCGGACAAGCACACAAATCAGGTGTGAAGGAACAAGGAAGACGGCCTAAAGTTCCCTAAAATTCCCGTAAAATCTCTTGCCGATGCCTACAGTGATTCATTCTCCCACACCAGCCTATTACTGGGCATAAAGGTGTAAAAGCTCTCACAGTTTAGGAAACAAGTAAAAGAATGTAAACCTTTATTTACCAGACCTTAAAGGGACAGTTCACCCAAAATGAGTTCTGTCATCATTTACTTACAAAAACAGAGGTATGAGCATAGGGCTGGTTGATACAAACAAGGTGTCCATTGATAGATGTTTTGCTATATTGTGCATATAGAAGAGTTTAAATATAGCAGTAGAAAGTGCTTAAACGTAAAAAAGTTTTATTAGGTGCAATAACCTTTGAAAAAGAACTAAATGTGGTACTCGCGTCATGTTAACTGACACACGATAGAAAGGCGCCTCATGCGATACAGAATTTAGTTTTCTTTCGCAGCTTTCTGCGCTTGAACAGTCAAACACATACCATGTTTTGTGTCATCAATGTTAAACAACAAAAGAAAGCAAGAAAATCACTCAATTGGCTGAATTACCTTTGTACTGTATATAATTTATACTATATGTAGTTTTATTTTTACATCTGGTTACTCACTTTCTGTATTATTTCTTACTTAAATGCTACTGTTAAACAAACTCACTTTTCCTTGAGAAAAAAAAAAAAAAAAAAAAAAAAAAAACACTTCTCACTTCATTTGTTTATTTCTTATATGTGACCCTGGACCACAAAACCAGTCTTAAGTAGCATGGGTATATTTGTAGCAATAGCCACCAATACATTGTATGGGTTTAAATTATACATTTTTCTTTTATGCCAAAAATCATTAGGATATTAAGTAAAAATCATGTTACATGAAGATACTTTGTAAATTTCCTACCGTAAATATATCAAAGCTTCATTTTTAACTAGTAATGTGCATTGCTAAGAACTTTAAAGGCGATTTTCTCAATATTTAGATTTTTTTTTTTCTTTTTTTGCACCCTGAGATTCCAGATATCTTGACCAAATATTGTTCTATCCTAACAAACATACATCAATTGAAAGCTTATTTATTCAGCTTTCAGTTAAAGTATAAATGTCAATATTGTAAATATACAATATTTAAATATTGTATTTAAAATATATAAAACACACACAAAAAAAGATACACAAGATTTTTTGCTCAAATACATTGCATTAGTTGCTGTACTGTTTTCCTTAATTTGGCACATATGGATGAACTCTGTGAATGCAGAAATATTTTTAAGAAATGTATTTGTTCACACATCTCCTAATGAGGGTTTAGGGTCTGAAGTGTGGCCTCTGGCCTTTAGCTTTTAGATCATATGTTAATATTGCAATCACAAATATTCACAACATCACACCTTTCCATTCCAAACCGCACTCCAAAAGCGAGAGCTCAGCTTATCGTTAAACGCTGACGAGAAAGAGAGGTGGAGAGGGAGATAAAGAGAGAGAGAAAGGTCTTGCTTAGCTAATTACAGTAATTAACAGTTACAGATTTAATTGGAGGGGAAGACATTAGTGGGGATAACGTTTTGTCGGTTGTGGTCGGGGTGGACCAGTGTCTTGCCAACGTGCCTTTGTCTCGGGGCGAGGAACAGCACTCGTTGACACGACATGCGTCAGGTTGAGATGCCGGGGCTCGTCAAGCACGCGCAACCGCCAGCGCTAACGAGCTAGAGGGTTAATGAGAGCATGCGAGCTCTCCACAACAACAGCACCATTAGCCTAGCTTGCCAGCAAACAATTCAATCTCAGCGCCTCCTTTCTTCTCAGGACTTGACGCTTTTAGCCACCTCAGTTCAATGGTTTCAGGCTGAGGATGAAGCTTTGAGAGCATTTTGTGGGCTGAGGCTGTTATTATTATCCTTTTTTTCAATTTCACGAAACAGATGAGGGGAAACATGCACTTCATCTCCATTTTCTAGCCGACTGCAGTGGCGACTGACCTTTTCAGATTGGATTGCCTTATGTTTCTGTTCCACATGTATATCATTTCCACAAAAGATCAGCCAGCCAGTGCAGTTTCAGGTCAAACACAAGGCATTACATGCGCAAAAAGCCCACCCCGCTCGCTCGCATTTTCCCTACCCCCCGTCCTCTTTCGCTCTCTCAGCTTAAAGAAGCTGGCACTTATACCGTAAAGTGCTCGCTCGATTCACAGGATCGTCTTTCAAAATGTGTTTGTGAAATCCCACACCCCTTTGAAATGCGAGGGGATTTATTGGAACATGGTCCATTGAGAGATTCCGAGACATTCTCCCTCCTTTTTTTCCAGCCCTCTAAAGCCCTTTATCTCCTTGCCTCCGCTCACCCGCTCTCGCTCCCTCTCTCTGCGATTGTTGTTCACCAGTCTGTGTTGGGCAATTACAGCACAGACTGAAAAATGAGGATCCTCCGCTGCTGTGTCCGTCTTTTTAATAAGCTTTGGTAAAGATGACGTGTTTGAATGAGTTCGATATCCTCGCAGTGGGGCAGTGGAAAGGCTGATTTTAAAATATGAGTAAACAGTGTTTAGGATTTGGGAGAGGAGGGCGAGGAGGGGTTGTCGCCGTCTCGCTCGCTCTCGTTGTTCCCTTTCGTTTCTCGTGCGCTCTGTGTGTTTGTGCATATAAACTCGAGGGCTTAGCGCGAGAGAGACTTTCACAGATGACTTCTGCCTGCTTTTTTTTGGAGCTTCGCAGCAGTTCGCAGATTTGAATATAAATGTGTATTGCAGGGGGGTTTTATTAATAAGATAGAAATGTCTTGGTAATGGATTTTGGTTTCATGGAAACAAACACTGAGGCCCGAAAGTTTGCACGAAGTAAGGTGTGTATTTGAGGTTCATTTTAACTGCTATAGTAGAAAAGATGAGGTACTTGCATAAATTTACCCTGGTAACCACAGTTTCCAAATAAAATACCATAAAATTAATACAGTTACTGTTAGTATTTTAAAATCATGACATTACTGTTGAAACAACTTTGCGTAAACCAAACTGTGTAAAAGTCTCAATAAAGTAAAATAATAAAATAAAATGAAGTAAATGTAAAATTGTGGCTTTATACAGTACCTCAGTATAACTATCCCATAATTGAAGTTTTATTTGTCATGACTGCAACATTTTTTTAAATAACTTAAAGTGTGGACCACAAAACCAGTCATAAGTAGTTCGGGTATATTTGTAGCAATAGCCAAAAATACATTACATGGGTCAAAATATAAATTTTTCTTTAATGCCAAAAATCATTAGGATATTAAGTAAAGACCATGTTCCGTTAAGATATTTTGTAAATTTCCACGTATATACCACAGGCTCACATTGTGAGAACTGTGTCAGTCTCTGTGCAAGTTTATTTCTACATTCCCTCTGGCTTACCGACAATATCTCTCATTTTTTACATGAGAACGTAACTCAGAACAGGAATAACGTAAATGTCCGAACAACCCTGAGTCTGAGCAGATCGGTGTAAAAGCGCCATGTCTGAGGCCAGTAAAACCAGTCCATAAATACAAGCGGCGCTGAGTGAGAGGAGCGCGGGCTCCATCCGAGGGGGAAAACGGAGGTGGGCTGCTTCTCTTCAACCTCTGTTCGTGCAGATGACAGCCACATTATGGGCCCCTCAATCCAGCCCGGCTAGCATTCACCCAAAAGCCATATCTGTCAACATTAAATACACCCGCATTACCCATGTAAACAAAAGCATCCGCCTTCGCAAGTGCATTTGCGGCCACAAGGGCGAAACAAACACAAGAGCTAGCAAGTATCACGCTACGGGCAGCAGCTAACACAGCTAGCTGTTTAGTCAGGTTGTGAACTCTCTTTAGCCCTCATTACTCACGCAGTCAAGAGAGAAAGAGTCCAATCTTTTTGTTTCTCTGTCTCTCTCTCTTAACCCCTGTTTCCTGTTTGCTGTCTAAATGGAGAAGTGATGACACTTTCAGCCATCAAAATGGAAAGCCCATTAGATAAGCAAACACTCTGCTAAAAACAACTCTCACCTGCTAAGCAGGTACCTCAGAGATGAGGGTCTCTTTTATTTCCTTTGAAAAACCAACAGCACTTAAGCAAAGCAAATATTTTAGGGACCACACCAGGCAGTGGAGTAATCTGTTTATTTTTCTTTTTTTCATCATTTCCCCCCTTTTGCCTCACGCACTCCCCCAGCTGCCATCTTCATAGGGTGTGTTTACAAATGAATGGATTCCTCCTGAAAATGGGAGACGGCAGGGGCTTTAAATTTGCTTGGGCGGTATTTCACACTGGGCCTCTCGCTCGCTCTCTGTCTACACGCTCTCCATATCTGACTGTCTAAAATACTAGAAGGCCTGCAGGAATATGTAACACTGCTCTCCATTTCTCAACAGGCTGTTGCTCTCTGGGACATTATGTATTGGGGCTTCATAGCACTCAACATGTACTGTGCAGTCCTTACATTCTCAAGGAAGTCTATAAGGGCTAAATGTTTATGCACACCGTGCTCCCCTCTCTTCTGGAGTCCCTTATTAATACTGGCTGTGTATGGACTAAATATTTCACTAGTGGACGCACAAAAAAACCCTAAGCAAGTACAAATCCCATGGACCAAATGAAATGTATTAAACATGTGGACTTCATAAATCTCAGCTGCCTCTGTGCAGGGTAATAGTGGGGTGTGTGTGTACTGCCTTTCTGAACAGTTTTCAATGAACATGTGAACACAATCTACTAATGACATAAAATTTTAAAACTAGATAGATAGATAGATAGATAGACAGATAGATAGATAGATAGATAGATAGATAGATAGATAGATAGATAGATAGATAGATAGATAGATAGATGGCCTGACGTTACCTATTATTTACAGCTACTTTTAAATTTAATGTTAATGTAATTTTACTAGTTGCCTGTTTTAATATAGTTCGGAAAAAAAAAAAAAAAAAAAAAAAAAAAACTCCATAAAAATAAAAGGCCCAGAAGAGCAACTCCAGGGGACAAACATTGCTCCTTAATATAAAAGTTAATTTCTGACAGGAAAAAATGCCTTCATTATTAAACATTATACAGTAGACAAGGGCAAATTCAGCAGTTCTCATTTTTTTAATCATTTCTCCTCTATCTGACTCCCTGCACAGCAGCCATTGGGAGGGGCAGAGCTCAGTAACCCTGAGGGGGCACATTCACCTTCAGCAGTGGATGAAAGGTAGAGAGAGCCTGAAGGGTCTGCCCGCTGCTCTCGGCGCCATGCCCTGCAAAGCTGGGCACCAGCCGGGCACAACCAGGCACACACACCTCCCATGCCAGGGTGAGAGGGTGAGAAGAAATCAAAGGGTAAATCTAGGAAAAAAGCTAAAGACAGATAAGAGTATGAATTAAATAGTCACATTTAAAGGGACAGTTCATCCGAAAATTCTGTCATTTACTCACCATCATGATGTTTATTTCCTCTCAGGAACATAAAATTAAGATATTTTAAAGAATGTTGATAACTAAAACTTTTGGTGACCAGTAAACATCTAAGATGTAGAAATTTGTTAAGCGGTAAAGATTTTCGACTACCGTCTCTATCACTGCTGTGTTACATGGTCACGAAAACGTGTTGTTTACAGGCATTTTTAAGCAATTCAGTTTCAAAACAAGTGATTTTAAGTTGTTAAAACGCAATCAGCAGCGAAAGAGAACTCATTTCGCAAAGTGTTTGTAGCGTGGGAGTACTGAACTTATTTTTGCCACTTTATAGGCCTTGAATGAATAAATACACACACTTGTATGTGTCAAAATCCCTGTCTTTGTAAGTATTCTTGTAAAAACAGTAATTTGGGTCTTAAGTGAAAGCAGCAGCTGAGAAAGAAAACGCATGTGTAACAGTATACTGAATCTGGGCAGCTCTTAAAGTGACAGCAATCTAATATTCCTGCTGTCTGTCATTTATGTTAATCAAACAACAAACAAGAGAAAATCTCTCACTGCTCTTGACTAAATCACTTTTGTAACTTTAATAAAAAGGAATATATATTTAGTTTACACAGTGAAGAATATGTAGTGTTTTTATACATTTGATTACTTTATACAATGTATGTAGCATTTCTTATTTATTTGTGATACTGACACTGATGACAAGAATTATAACATTTCTATTTTTTCAAATATAGTCTCATAAAACCTCATTTAAAGCAAAAATAACTATTGTGATATCGTTTCCATGAAATAAAATTACGATTTTTGTCATATCGTCCACCCCTACTTCCACTGTATTATTGAAGACAAAGACATTTCTTAAAATACCTTCTTTTATGTTCCCCAGAAGAAAGAATGTCATACAGGTTTGGAACGACAGGAAGGTGAGCAAATGATGCCGTAATTTTCACATAATGTTTAAATTTTAATTTGAAATGTTCAACATGATTAAATTATGAAGGTCCAATAAACACTAGGATGTTGGATTCAACTCAGCCCCTCAGGATTCTGGGTAGAGTATAATCTGTCCTGTTCCCATTCTCTGCAGATGAGATAGAAGGGCATTACATCTTTCGCGTGATAGCTAATCTGTGATCAGAAAAGATCAGGCGTGCTAAGAAAAGACAGTTAGTCACCGACATGAGCTCAGGAGTTTGTCTCATACACAGAAAGGTTTTTCCCTTCAACCGGCAAATCCTTTGCCTCCCGCTCCACATTATCCAAGCAAAACCAAGGTCAATAGCTTAGGCATAGGTTTTTAAAAGCACTCCCGAAATGTCATCGGTCATATACGGCAGTGCTGAGTGTGGAGCCGTGTGTATGTGTGAGTGAGCAGACCCATGAACTCCATTAGTACAGGTTATGGTTTGAAGCCTCTGGATCGCAGGCAACGCTAGCCCGGGCAAATCACCAGGGAGTCCGGCTTTGTAATGCCAAAGCCCTCAGATAAACACGCAAGTACCTGAGAAAAGTCATCTTTCTTAGCCTTGGCTTATTACTCGAGGTCCTAAAACAAATAAGAGCCCGGCACCTTTTAAATCACTTCAATTCACATTTCAAAGTATAATTTAATCTTTTTTTTTCCACCTCTCCCTCTTTCCCGACATGTGACAATTACTTCATCTTGGCGTAGTGACGGATTAAAAAGTTGTCAAATTAAATATTTAAGAGGTCCGTGGGCGGGCGTGAATTTGTTTAAGGTATAACAGAGGCTGAAGTTAAAGCTATACGCGCATGTCATTCCTCGGGGGAGCGAATCCATAGATTTTCCTTCGCGCCACCTACTTCTTTCCATGGAACCTTAGCTCCATGTAGCTCCATGCTGTGGTGGGCTGCTAATATCGCTTTCATACTTCGCCGTCAAAAGGAATATGGTTATGTATGATCACGTAGAATAAAGAAATGAATACATTCGGAGAGAGAGTGAATAATTCGTTAATGGTTTCAATTGTGCTCCCTGAGAGTAAAGCAACCAGCTCCTTTTCATGCCATTTGAATCAAAGCCCACTCAAACAGTAGTTAACAGCATTTATTTTTCAATAACTGCAGAGATCAGGGGAAGGAAAGAGAAACACCCCTGTGGAATACCATGTAATACAAGATATGTTCTTTTGTGTTGTGGAAAAATGGAAGTGACAGGTGACAGTTACGGAACAGCAGTTTTCCCGAGATCAAAATTGTGCGCGCTACAAAGCGAGCGTGCCGGATCCGGCAGGGTTAAGTCTTTATAAAGGCGCAGAAGTTCTCGCAGAGAATAATGGTAGTGAATTCAAGCATTCATGGAAACAACTCCTCATAAACCGAATAAAAACGTAGACTTCTTTGCATTTGACTCAATTAGGACTGTTCGAAAAGCTCCTCTGCAATATCGCCCGGACACGCGGAATATATATCCCTGAATATAGAAGAGATCCTGACAGCCACGGATTCAAACCTTGGAACACTTACAGAGCAGAAGGCTGATGGCAGTGAGAAGTCATGAGGCATCACCTCTGAATTATGGTGGATGATGCGGGATGAGTGACAGGAAAGGAGACAGCACAGTGAGCCGTAAGTATGTGTGTGCACACAGGAAGGAAACTGCTGTGCTAGGCTGTACTAAATCTAGGACAGGGTTTAAAATTAGCATCTCTCGTGGAGAGCTGCCTGCCGTGGCGATTCGCTGTCATTACATGTCCACTTCAGTTTGGTCCATCTTAAAAAGCAGAGTCATATCTTAAACACAGCTGGCCCCGTCTACACAACACAGACGGCCCGAATGAGCACGAACGCACAAACATTTCTCCAAACAGTCACTTGGCCAAATGTAAATAAGTCTTGCTTATTTGGATGGCTTTGTGACTGGATTCTTCACTTTAACAGTACTATCCTCCAAGACAGTATTTCAAAGGTATTTTTCCATTGGATGCTTGGACAGTTCATCTACAAGCTGTCTTGGTAGCTCAAATGACAGTGTCAATGGTGAATAAAGGAAACTAAAAGAATTCAGCATGAACTGCTTTTCACAAACCATTTTATTTCAGTAATCTAGTGTATTTGAAAATGATAATAAAGAAAATGATTTTGAATTTTTTATTTTGCCCAACAAAACTGAGTAAAAAGGGCACACAATTACAGTAAAAAAACTGGCAGCAGTGGTTGCCACAATTTTACCGTAAAAAATATGACAGCAACAGTTTAGGTTTTACGGATTTAGCTTAAATTTACATTTAAATACAGTAATATCATTACCAACCTATTGAAGTACTCAAATCTGTTTTTTACCTTTGTAATACACTGATAACCACCAAAAGCAGGTGGTGATGAGAAAGTCACATGATGAACCAAAGCCCATCACAAGCAGCTTTTAAATACTAGCATATATAGAAGGTGTCATTCACACAAACACTCAACACCATCATGGTAACACACATGAAACAACATTAGATGTAACATACAACTCTAATGTACAAAACTGACAAGAAAAAAACTAAGAAGAAACAGTTATTTAAACAAAAAAAAAACATCAAATTTGAAATGTAACGCAGGAATTTTTGGGAATGTCAATTTACGGTTATTCACTGTAAATTATACTTTCTTTTTTTTAAAACGTAAAATTAATGTCCAATACAGTTTTTTACCGTATACAGTAGGGGAACTTACCGTTAGCAATTTTACAGGTTTTTACTATAGCATTTTTACAGTCTTTTACCGTTAAAATCACTGTCATTTTTTACAGTGTAGAAGGTGCACGGTGTCAATCACACAAACACTAAACTCCATCATGGTGACACACATGAAAAAAATGCAAATGTGAAATGAAATGCAGGAAATTCTGGCAATGTCAATTTACAGTTATTCACCGTAAATTATACATTCTTTTTCACTTCCAAAAATGGTATACTACTGTAAAATGGCAATGAATGTCCACTACAGTTTTTCACCATATATATTAGGGAAACTTACCAATTAATAGGTTTTTACTGCAGTACTTTTACAGTATTTTACTGTTAAAATCACTGTCATTTTTACACATTACATGCTATTATGGAACAAGACTGAATTTAAGTAAATGTTCATCTTGTTCACATGAATGAAAACAGTTCAAGTGACAAAAGTAAAAACTAAAAATTAATTTTCAAGATAAAAAAAAAATACCTACAAATAATGTTTTCTTTGATGCACGCATCATTAAGAATTCTAAAATAAACAATAAAACTACCTTCAATTAACATGAAAATGCCACTATATAGCAACAAACTGTGTTGAGAAATTTAATGTTAAACATTTGAATGTTAGCACATTAACTTTGCCAGGCTGAAAATACTAAAATGAAAACTAAAACTTTAAAATTCTATAAAAAAATAATAATAATGATAGAGTAAAAATTACAAAAAAAACGAACAAAATGGAAAATGCTAAATAATAATAAAACAACTAAATTAAATTAAATTAACATAAAACTAAAAGGAAAGCAATTTCCAAGGAAGAACATGTTGCATTTTGATTAAACATTAGAAAGACAAACTTCTTTGCCTTTGTAATAACATGCACCAATGAATATTCCACAATAAGACGAGGAACGTGCATTAAGAAAATACACAAGTTAATGTTGACTTTAAGGGTCACGGCAGGTTTACGTCAATTATAATGACTTCATTCGTAATGTATGGCCCTTGTACGGCTACAGAAATCCTCCAGGTTAAAATGGACTCTGGAGCCATTTCTTAAACACAGTTCATTTCGTTCCACTGTTTGTCCTGTCACACACATCTCCTTTATCCATCTCCTTCTTTTCTCATCTCTCCCTCCCTATCTTTCCGTCTTAGTCTTACACATTCCCGCTCTCGTTCCGTGGCCCCGGGCTGCATAATTAATGCATGCACTGACAGCAGTGTCACGCACTGACTGAGGAGTCCTTCGCTCCCCCACCACACGAATGTCGTTTCACCCAGGAAGAGGAACTCGGGAGACGAGCGCGCAGCCCGGCATGGAGGACCAAACCACCACCTCCTCCTCTCATCCTCTGTTGTTTCATCATCGTGATTGAGCGGGAAACAGGAGCGGAGCAAAACAGCGGCTTATGTTCGCGAGGCCCCGTATATATTATGCATTCGACTTCTTGGAATATATCTTTGACTGATCCTCAAATATTTCTCAAGGCTCAGGCGTGTTTTAGCCCCATTCTTCCTGCCTCAGACTCGCTCACTATTAGGCATGAGTGGGCCACGGTTGTGCGCGTGTGACACAGAGCTGAAATTATGAATTGCTCCTATCAAGAGGGAGCTGTTGCAAGTTGATGAAGGGAGCGCCGGTGATTGCCGGGCGACAGGAATGCTGTTTGGAGACGCAAACGGAATTCTATCTCACGGAGCGATCCCTCCGGAATAGTCTTCAACGTAAAGAGGATGCGCCCCATTCCTGGCGCAGCAAATTCGTACATTTCAATAGAGAGCAGTTTCACACCGTAGACTCTGTGATTAAATGCCGACGCCTGCCATTTTGTGGGAATACATAGAATTCCCTCGCCGATTCCCCTGACCGTTTTACCTGTCAAAAACAATTGGCAGAGGACAATACGAGCTAGTGCGAAATAATACATACTGCCTACTGACTGAAACCCGGCTCTCAATGTACAGTATATCTCTTCCGAGCTCTCCCTCCATCTCAATACCTTTCTCCTTTTATCTTTACTTCCCTCCGAGGCCTCGTGCGTTGGGGTTCGAGCAGAGACACAGATTAAGTGACTTGATCCTGCAAACATTTGAGGAATTCAGGCCCACAAAGGGGTCAGCGCAGGGGCGAAGGGATAGCCTTACACACACGTACGCGTACAACCACACACACTCAGACTGCTCCATTAGCCCGTCAGTAGCGCTGTCACTGGTGCAGCCCTGCAGAGTTTTCTCAGGGAGAAATAGCCTCAACACGCTGCACTTATGTTCTCTTGTAGCGCGGCTCTGACTCACTGCAATGGACAATTAGAGACCAAGAAAAATATAAAGAGAAGAGAGAGAGAGAAAGTGAAAAGATGGGGAAAAAAGCCAGAGAATGTGTCCAGGGTGAAAGCATATGAATACAAATACTCGGAATGAAACTTTGCCATTAAAACAATTGGACTTTAATTAAAGAAAAACACACTGAGCTATATAAGTCCACTTTGAAAAGTTCGCTAATGGTATTACATACTTTCCGCATGAATCCCTTCTTGTGTGTGCTTTGGATGTTTAATTGTGAAAGAGCTGGATGGAAGAAAGAGGATAGGGACTAGACTCAGGGCATCGGCCACTTTTCACAAATTGCGTCCTTATTCGATTACGTTTACATCTTGAGGTCCCCTTCCAGCTATAATGCCGCATCTTCCAACAAAGTTTGCTCGTATGGAAATGCTACATTAAGAAAACGCAAATGCAGGGTACAGTCTCCTGCGCTTGCCCTCAATTGGATTTGCTTCGTCTTACTGGGACCTGACACTGTCATATGAAAATGTGAAATGAATCTTTTAGGGATTTTTTGGGGATGGAGGGTATAAGCATTGTTTTGAAATGTAAGCAACTTTTGTGAATACCTATCATTCCTCTTATGCATGACTTTCTGAACTAAATCCTTTAGTATTTGTAAACCTGGACCACAAAACCAGTCGTAAGCAGGACGGGTATACTTGTAGCAAAAGCCAGCAATACGCTGTATGGGTCAAAATGATCTCTTTTTCTTTCAAAAATCATTAGGATATTAAGTAAAGATCATGTTCCATGAAGATATTTTGTAAGTTTCCTACCGTAAATATATCAAAACTTAATTTTTGATTAGTAATATGCATTGCTAAGATTTAGACATCTTTAAAGGTGATTTTCTCAATATTTTGATTTTTTCGCACCCTCAGATTCCATATTTTCAAATGGCTGTATCTCGGCTAAATATTGTCCTATTCTAACAAACCATACATCAATGGAAAGCTTCAAAAAATGGAGCTTTATGACTGGTTTTGTGGTCCAGGGTCACATTTCATCTTCTTTGATTATAGCTTGATTATTTATACACCATCTTTTAAAATTATGATAATATGCAGACTTCTGTAATGGACTAATGCCAGAAAACTAACTACTTACTGATGTTTGTGCTGTTGTTCCTAGAGGATTATGTCTTTAGGGCAGGATGGAAATCTTTAAACTGATTACAAATTAAAACAATATTGCCAAGGAAGCATATTTTCATTCATTATTTTCAGAAAGGAATGCCCCACTTATTAATGTGACTAGTACTGATTAAAGTGCAAGTAATATGTCAGAGTGGTTTTCAGATTTCTCCATATTTGCTGATGTGTAGCTAATAACTGCCTTGTTAGCACTGCACCTATGCTGTTCTGTCTTGCTTCCTGTATCAACTGAATCAGTGAGCTGGACTACACGAGTATCTGCTTCCATTGCACTTTTCCCAGACACTTTAACAGGACGTCTACGCTGATGCTGGAGCTTAGCCTACCCAGAGATTTGAAGGCGTGGCAGTCGGCAGTTAGCCTTTAGCATTGCGGTGACACACGTTCCGTTAGCAGCTAACACTGCCTCATTTATTTCACTTATCCGGAAGATTCTGTACAGCGACGAGAGAACCTGCTGACCTTGTCACTTCACACCGCCAGTCTCTCTCCCTCCTTTGCTCTCTCTGTCTGGAGCTAAAGGACTCGCTGGTGCTTGGGTTCTGTACGATTATCCGAGGAAGCAATGGAGGAAAATTTACACCTAGCACATGTAGATGGTGCTTGAAGAGTCGAAGCGCCCACGGTGTGCAAATGCTTCAGTTCCTACTATAATGGATGGCTAAAAGGGTTAACACATATGAGCTTTAACTATGTGACTGTTATGTGGAACTGAACTATTTTTTTTCTGTAAATTGACAGAGAAGAAAAAGCCAGGCGCGCCATCATTAGAGAGCGTGCGCATCCACATCGGCGGCGCTCTGGCATGCTTTCCGCTGTGCGTCCTGATAAAAGAGGGGGAAGAGGTAAAGGAGGTGTGAGAGGAGCATCTTTGAGCTCCTCAATAAATTCTCATTATTTGAAGTGGAGTATTTGAGAGCTAAGAGTGGGGTGGTGTGTGTTCTCTTAATCTTGTCGTCGGTGGCAGGCTATGTGAGGCAGGGTGGGTTAATGTAATATCACAGTTGGGCGCCTCACCATGCCACTTAAACCCCCCTATTAGTAAAACACTCCCTTTCTCCCTCCGTGTTATAAAAATGAACCCACGCTGCCACTTCAATGACGCACAGGAGAGAAGACTGTCAAAAACTGGTAGTGAATACGGAAAAAAAAGAGTCTAGGCGCTCAGTTATAATTATTCCCATCATACCAAAAACCTAAGATGGAACAACAGGAGTTAGCATTAAATTCCATGTAGAGTATGTCAAGTTATGAAAATATTATTAAGGTGTTTCAGACAGGTAAGCGTAAATTAGCAAAAAAAAATAAACGGGCCCAGTATCAAGCCCTGTGGATCACCTAAAAGTGTAAAATGTAAATCGACTGCAGGGCACGTCAAAAAACCAAAAGAAAAACACAGATGAAGGTCATATTGTGTTGGAAATGGGCAGAGAGGAAACCCAAGGCTGATCCAGAGGCCCTGGCACACGAATTAGTGATGTGCATAACAGCGTAATTGGAAGTAACAGTAGAAGAAAGGAGCGGAAATTCACACAGGCAGGCATGAAAAGACGCAAATGAGCTCTGGACTGAACGAGAAAAATAGACCAGCGTCTCCTCGGACTCCCGTCTCAATTAAGAGCTAACACAATCCAAACATCTCTCCATGTCCACTTGCTCCAATGAAAGCACAAATCTGCCTTTGGCCTATTTTAAGCTCCCTGAATGGTTAGTGTATCTTGCTTGTACTTTGCCACAGACGGCTCATCAGGATCTCGTAGGCATATCGGATGAGTTAGTGTGCCGCGCCTGGAATTCTCCCCACCAGGTTTTTCTGGCAGCCTGGCACGAGTGCTTTATGGCCCAGGTGCTGGGAAATGCCATAAATTTGGGTTTTATTAAAAGAGAATTAAGAAGATGACTCAAATGGCTGTCTTAATCTCTGCAGACCTCAGATCTTGGAAAGGCAATGGGTCAGTAACTATATTTGCAAGCTGCAAGAAACGAAGGACTGATGAAAAGTAAAAGAGGGATAAGTAAAAAGAGTATTGCTCCGTAGCGCTAGCAGCTCTGCTTTTCTGCGAGGCGGCTCTATGCCCGCTGAGCATCTGTGTCACCGCACGCCACACCGAGGCTGCCAATCTCGCATGGGCACACACCGGCACTCACCGTGCCACCCGAGCCACCCTCTGCTGCTCCTGCAGCACCGCCATGCCACATTCGCCTGCGCGTCCTCCCTTCTCCTCCTCCCTGACGCGCAGGGCCTCTCCAGCTGCAGCTTAATTTCCTGTGACTTGCCTAATTACTGTAATTAAGGATTAATTGCCATTAATTATTCACACATAAGCTCATCGCAAATCATGGGGTAAATGTCTTCTGAAAGCTGCCATACTAGCCATGGATAAACACACTGGGATGCTTCAGGCAGCTGAATCTATCACTCCACCCTGCAGCAAAGAGCCCTCCTGGCCCGCCAGTCTTACCAAAACAGCCATAACTCTCCACAAGAGAAACGTCAAATCCGACCCACAAGAGGAGAGGTTCTGTCACACCTAGCATGTTCTGCTATCAGTGCTTACACTACTGTAAAGATGGATTGAGGCAGGCCCATAGAGTCAGGCCAAGAGCGCTAGAACGGGTCGCCGTAAATTATGCAAGTTTTACATTTGCGGAGAAAAAAGGGAGTAGAAAACCTCTCAGAGAGACAATCTGAGCAGCTGAACTTTGAAGAGCTTATCGACTAGTTTAAACAAACAGCTAATGGAAGGCGGTGTCGACAGGGCATATGTAAAAACCGGACTGGATTTATGCCAGTCCATGACACACAAGATTACTGTGAAAGGGGATTTACCTCAGACTGAAGCACAGATTGATCTGGAATCCCCCGTACAGTCTTTTAATAGAAAATTTAAAATACTAAAACTAGTTCTAGGTTGAAGATGGCTATTAGGTGGATCAAAATTAGCTGTGGTTGACCAGCTGAAATACTAGCTGACAGGTCCCAGGTTGAACATCTTGGATAATGTACTCACCCCCTTGTCATTCGAGATGTTCGTGTCTTTCTTTCTTCAGTCATAAAGAAATTATGTTTTTTCATGAAAACATTTTTCTCCATATAGTAGACTTCAATGGTGCCCCCGAGTTTGAGTATGCAAAATGCAGTTTAAATGCAGCTTCAAAGAGTCCTAAAAGATCCCAGCCAAGGAAGAAGGGTCTTATCTAGTGAAACGATTGGTTATTTTAAAAAATATATACTTTTTTATATACTTTTTAACCTCAAATGCTCGTCTTGTCTAGGTCTGCCTGAACTTCAAAATTGTTCTACATCGGTGCAGAAGTACCGACCCAGTGTTTTCAAAGTGAAATTTTGACCTACCCTAACTGTCTTGAACCGGAAAAAACAGTTCAGGCAGACCTAGACAAGATGAGTGATTTAGAGAAAAGTATATAAACTGTAATTTTTTTTAAGACCTTTCTTCCTTGGCTGGGATCGTTTAGAGCTCTTTGAAGCCGCATTTAAACTGCATTTTGGAAGTTCAAACTCATGGGCACCACTGAAGTCCACATTATGGAGAAAAATCCTAAAATGTTTTCCTCAGAAAACATAATTTCTTTACGACTGAGCAAAAAAAGACACAAACATCTTGGATGACAAGGGGGTGAGTACATTATCTGTAAATTTTTGTTCTGGAAGTATACTTTTCCTTAAACTGTCTTCAATGATGCCTTAAAATGCTGTCTATGTAGGCATCTTACTAGGTTTTGCAGCAGAGCACTGGTGTATTTGAAAAAGGCTCACCATCCCTAATCTGAGCTCCACACTTCGATCTTTACGGTCTCTTCTAGTCATGAGCTTGTGAACTATCTCAGAAATTGCCCCAGCGTTTCTGAGGCAATAGTTTTAAAAGCTCACGCTTCATAAAATCATAATAATGGCCATCATGTAAATCTGCTGAATATGAAATGTCTGCCGGGAGGCGGCATGCAAACAGTATTTAAAAAGCCGACACTTTTACAAGGCCTTAAATCAGCCTAGCTTCAGTCTGGTCCTCAACGCTAGAAGCTCGGGAAGAGAGAGGGAGAGCGAGACGGAGAGAGTCTGATGCCTCGCAGCTGGTCTGTGAAACTTCACAGTTGTCTGACAAACTCAGTCATAATACACCAGGCTGACAATTACTCGCCAACTCTTGAAACGGGGTCTCTAAAGTGTCTGATGCTTCGGCACTAATAGGGGACCGGAGAAGCGCTGTCCTAGGTCTTTAAACATAAACACTTGCGGAATAAAAGAGAGGCTGAGAAAGCGAGAGAACAAGAGCGAGTTGGGGGAAAAGAAAGAGTGGGGAAGAGCGAATGAGAGAGGCACTAATTGTTCTACTAGAGCCTTCTGCTCCAGATTAATGCAGGAAAACATTTTCATTTGGGTACATAAGTTTGTTTGTCTGATTTAAACATTTATGCTAATGGCCCTTCTGCCAGCTCTTTAATGCTTTACACACTGCTGTAAACAGCCCCTGAGCTTATCCATCACACTTGCGCTCCCTCTCGCTCTCCCTCTCTCCCTTCTTTCTCTCGCTCTTCATTTCTGTATATCTATGGAATCCAAGACAATACGAGAAAGAAGACAAGTGCAACTACAAGGTGTCTCGTTCTCTCTCTTAGAAACACACACATATTTACTTAGCTATCTAAATGAGGAGATTCTATCGATTTTTCAAGAAATTAAACTTTTAATCAGCAAGGATGCATTAAAACAATGAAACATTTAAAAAACACAGACCCTAAAAGAAAACGTTAGTGTCTAGCGCAAAAACCTTTGACATTGAGACTTCTGAAACCGCAGTAAAACTTTAGTCTATGTTTGAGCTGTGCTGCCCCTCTGTGCTCATCTTCCATCTGTTGTCCTCATCTTAGCGCTTACGGACAGCATTAAGTGACACAGACCCCGTGGCGCATTCAAATCTTGCCGTCTTCTGGGTTTAGTCCCTACACACAGTCTTCATCTGACACCTTTCAGAGTGAGCATTCATCAGTATCACTGTCACTTAATTGATACTTACTAATTTCTCCTCTTTCTCTCTCTGGCTCTCTGTGTCAGCTGCCAGGGGCCTCAGCGGTGCCCTCATTTGTGGACTTCCAACCGACTCCACGGGGGTAATTACACTTTATGTGTTAATTGGTGTAAATACAAAGACGGGAGCTACACCTGCACATTTCACATCACAACTGGAAACTGTGAGCAGATCGAATAGAATGTATGGAAGTGTCTTTCTGTGTACGAATGTGTTAGTGTTTCATCAACTGGCCTGTCATGTAGGAACACTGTGGGATGTTTCGCCTGCCTTATACATGTAATTTAAACTAAAATAAAGTACATATTATCAATTTTAAAAATGTATTTTAGATTTTAGAAATATCAAAAATAAAAAGTAGGGCCCCATGATTTCCCACATAGACATAATAGTGGAATCCAGTCATAAAAATGGAATTTACAGTATAATGCAGAATGTCACGGAATGTTAAAAATTTTGGATGAATAAACAGGTCAGTACACTTAAACCAAAATGCAATATGAGCTAGTGTCTGTACATATTAAGCCACAAAAGAAAAAAAAAAAAAAAACAGTATTCAATATATGAGTATGTGAACACATAAACATAATGTCTAAAATGCTCTGAGAGCATTTTACAGTTTCTTTTGAGTTAAACTATTGTCATATCATATACAAACAGACACTTAAAGGTCTTCACAGCAACCCGTCTTATGATCTTATGATAGTACCCCTACTACTAATAAAATTATTATTAAGACATTATTATTTAAGGAATATTTAGAAAAATTATTTACCAGAATTTATTTACCAGAAAAATGTAAATACACAACACAGTATTTCTGAAAAAATAAAATATATATATATATATATATATATATATATATATATATATTAATTAATCAGAGATGCTTTTGAGTATTAAATTTAATGAACCAATTAAAATGAAATCCAGAAAATTAATGGAAAACATAGAATTTGCTAAAAAACAAAACAAAACTTGAAAAAGAAAAATAATAATACATATTTCCTAGGGCCTTAAAATATAATTGAAACAGATTTATCATTTTTTTCCACAAATCATGTTTTTTTATTGTGTCATCATGTTTTTTTATTGTGTCATCATGTTTTTTTTAAATTGTTTTATTGTGTTAGTTAGCTGTATTTTATTTAACAAAACAACCAAACTGCAGTTTGACTGATATTATTTGGAATGCAGAATAAAAAAACATGATTTTTGAAAATATTTAAAAACACAGATATCTGTTTTTGCAAATGAACTCTTCAATATTTGTTAAACTCTTAATAAACTGCTGTTAAAATATGCAAGCTTCTTGATTTAAATTAATTAGACATGCTTTTTGATTAATAAAATGTAATTTAATTATAAAAACAGTCTAGAGAAATGAAAACAGAAAAAAACAGAATCCAAAACAATTTAAAACGGAAAAAAATGGAATTTGGGAAAAAATATCATAGGGCCCTAAGTATTTTCATCAAAATATAAATGTATTTTATTTTGCACAAAACAGAGGTTGTTTCTGCTATTGTATCTTTAAGACACCTTGTATGCAAATTACGTTTGTTATGACTGACAGCCATCCAAATACAGTTGTGGTTCACAGGTGTTTATATGTAAATGTAGGCAGTCATACAGTGTGTTACAGTGATATGCTTACATTCGCAATGTCAGAACCACAAAAACAAGCTGAATTTGCTTTAAGTTCCCATAAGCAGTCTAAGCGCACTGAGGAGGAAGCTCTTGTACATGTAATACATTTTATTAGGTGCAAGGAATTTTCTATTTCCTATGATCTACAGTATCTGTTTATAAGTTGTATAACATTCAACCACACTAACATATCCAGAACCCTACTTTTTTTCGTTTCTGTTCCACCACTGTGGAGCCCTTTGGAAAGTGTCTGTTGTCAGCAGATGTCATTCCACTGGAGACAAAGGAAATGAGAAGGGCTTTGGATATCATCAGCATAGAAATGAGCCCCTCTCCCTCTCTTTCTCGCTCAGCTCGTACCACAGTCCTAGCCCGGACCCCAGCCCGCGGCTCCAGCCACTGTGCTACCTTTTCAACTTGCAAATGACAGTGTCACCAAACGCTATCCTTCCATCAATCAAGTCAGGGGGGTCATGAATATACAAAAGGCGAACGTGGAGGCTCGGCCACCTCCCGCAGCTTCGCTTGGCCCAATTATAAAGCTCTCTCTCTCTCCCTTTCTCTCTCGCTGCCTTGCTTTTCCTCGTGCGTTGTTTGTTTTTATTTTAAAGGGTATGGTCACGTTCAGCCGTAGGCTAAAACAAGGTAGGTCAGGCATGGTGGCCCTTGTCAGAAAAGACTGCAAATGCAGGTACAGGCTGGATAGCCAATGTCATCTCTCTTTTTCGTCACTATTTCTGAGGCTTGGCCACAGGAGCGGTACGATAAGGAAAAGATCGTGCGCGCACGTTAGCAGACGGCCCGCTAAGAATAGAATACGGAGTTCAATTGTACACACGCGCAAACAATTTAGCATGCGCTCCCTTGATACACCCTCCTCAACACAGGAACAACCCTACAGCCACCCCTCTCTCGCTCGCTCTCCCTCGTTCTCTCTCCCCCTGGTCCAGCTGTCAGCTCCTAGCGTGTGCATTAGCATTCTAAGTGATCCACGGCTGCCTTCTGATGAATGTGTGTGTGTGGGTAACTAATGACCTCCTTGCTGCAAGTGGAACTGATAGTCAATGGCTGCCACTGATCAATAGCACGGAGCTGGGCCTGGCCACCGAGAAATCATTTCCAAGGCCAAAGACATCTCTTACACGCAGAGACAGCGCGGCTATCATCAAAGACACGGAGAGAGAGAGGTGGAGTGAGAAGGAACGGTCAGTTTCTAGAGAGAGAGAGAGAGGGAGAGAGCAGGAGATGTATTTTGATGTAGGATCCTAATGTACTAATTCGTCACTTCATTCACTGCAATGATTTTTATGTTGCGACCTAGCATTCAAAATTGTTTATTGTGCAAAAGTAAACAAAGAATGCATTGGTCGTACACTACTATTACGTTCTTTCATGCAACCTGCAGTTTAGCCTCAAAATATTAGGTTTAATTGGACATACAGTCTTTGACATCAACATTAAAAATACTAAAAGCGTTTAAAAGTAATATTGAAAGCTGTAGCATTGTATCATATTGTAACAACCAAGTTCAGAATTATTGCTTATTGTAAATGTTACGGATGCACAATATTATCAGACCGACAGATAATGGCTTTAAATGTAAATATCAGTGTCTGCCCGATATGAAAAACTATGCCGATATGTATTGCCGATAAGAGAAATAACTCACGTGTGCTCAGAGTGTGCTAGCGATTAGATCACGTCAGCAGTGTGGCTCATTCTTGAAGCAAAGTTTTACCTGAATGATTATTAGATTCACTGTCTTGGATCGCTGCATTTAATCTGAGAATGCACGTACAGAACGACGCGTTCGGTGTTTGATAGAATAAACAGAAATAGCATGTGCAGTGGCAGCATCGACAGCCTCCCCAGGTCCTACTGCCTGTTCGGTAAGGAGTTTTAATTGCTGTTGGCCTACTTCTAATAAAATTAAAGTAAAATAACATTTACACTATGTTTCTGATTAAATAAAGCAGGAATTGATGGGATACAATAATGAGTATGTTTTGATTTAAAGGTCAGAAGCTAAAGCTTACATGAATTTAAAAAAAAGCCCAAACATAAGACTTTATTAAATAATTTTATATATACTGATTTATTCATTATGTGTAATATTTAACATTTTTTCTAAACAAATGTTGAGCGGTTTTCAGAAGTTTGCTCTTTTGCTTTAGACCATCTACAAATGTTAAATCTTAAAATAAAATGTTAAGGTTACCACTGCATTTTTCTGAAAGAAAAATAAATAAATCCAGTGATTTTATATATAGTTTATTTATAGTTATAAGTTATATTTATAGTTATAAGCTTCAATGTACTGTCATTATAAAAGAACTTCATTAATGTTTAATTCTAACAAATAAGTTCTTGTTAAAAACGAACCAAAATTAAAAATAATTTGCTTATAATTTCAGCATGGGAGAGACTTGGTGTTGCTTCTAAACAAAAGGAAATAAATCAGTATCTGCATCGACTATTGGCCGAAAAAAAATTCAGCATATTGCATCCCTAGTAAATGTACACATAATTTCGTCTTTACAGTAAACACGATATAATTTATATATGCTGAGAGAAAAGACTATATTGTTCAACTAAAACACATTAGTAAGGGCTGGTTTAAATAAAGTAATCTAATTCAACCTTGTAAATACAGTTTTGACCTACTTTGTACAAGGAAATATATAGAAGAAAAAGTTTATTATCCGTAAGACTGACACAGAAGAGAAGAAATTGTTGAATAAAGTCGTTATTTTTGTTTTCTTTGCGCACCAAAAGTATTCTCGCAGCTTTTAATCACTGATGTCACATGGACTATTTTAATGATATCCTTACTATCTTTTTGAGCCATCAAAAATATCTTAATTTGTGTTCTGAAGATGAACGAAGGTCTGACGGATTTGGAAGGACATGAGGGTGAGTAATTAATGACAAAATTTTCATTTCTGGGTGAACTAAACCTTTAATGGATAGGATTGGATAGGAAAAGAAAGTCAATATATTGGAAATTTTGACAAGAAAAGAAAAGAAAAGAAAAGAAAAGAAAAGAAAAGAAAAGAAAAGAAAAGAAAAGAAAAGAAATTCCTGGAGTGAAAGATGTGAGAGGTCATGTTTCGAGGTCTGCCCTTGAGCTGTTTAGGAAGTGTTAATGTGACGGCAGAAACCACTGCAGCAACACACACACATACACACGTGGGCCGACAGAGAGAAAGGAGAACCAGCGTGGGGTTAACGTCTGGCTCCGGCTCAGGGAAAATAAATTGCTTTAAATATGGAAGTGGACGTCGGAATGGTCCCTGCTAGAGTGGAGTGGGTTTGGGTAAACCAACAGTCTGTCGGCCGTAATTTATAGACAGCTATGATAAATACTATTTGTCCATGACAGTCACATGAAATAATAAACCTTGGCTCTGCTATAAACATTACCAAATCCTGACACTATTGATTTATAACGGCTAACACTGACATCAAACCAAACAAGTGACAGAAACAATGCCCAGGCTTTAGGCGCAGTTTGTCAACTATTAATACTGTCAGAGGGGGCTTTCACTTTAGCTGGGAAAGCCTGTCGCCCAGTTGTCAGTCGACCATGCTGAGGAGGACGCGGAAGCCAGAGAGAGAGAGGGAATGTGCTGGAATTGCCAACAGGGGTCCTAGCGGCACGGCTGCGTTAGCCCTAATTACCCCCCCGCATGCCCGACCCCTCCCTCCCCCTAAACGGCTCCTGCTCTGCCAGCCCCAACTTAAAATTGCATGTTAATTATGTAAATTATTAATTGGGCTGAGACTGCTGTTTATGGGATTTTGGACTTAATAACTGGATCAGCCCGCACCCCGAGCCTGACCTACGACAAGCCACGGCCAGCCAGTGAAAGTGACATTTTCCGAAACATTAGCTCCTCTACGCACACACAAACACACGCACACACACCTCTTCAGAAGGCTCATGGCGTACAGAGAGAAGAGAGGATGTTGTGCAGGTGCTGCTGTGTAAAACCCTACTTTGCGTTTCACAAAGGTATTTTATGATTTTAAATCCAGCCCAAATTGAACATGTCTGGATTTTCCTACACAACTTCAGTAAAACTGATCAAGTAAAAACCCTAGACTGTAATTGTTTTACATAGGGACAGGACTTTATTACAGTCAGAATTGGAAATGTTCGTGTTTCTCTCCAATCACTTGGCAGAAAATGATAGAAAATTAAGCTATACTGCATTAATTAAATATGTAAACATGTATTACATACAATTACAAATGTGACCCTAGACCACAAAACCAGTCACAAGGGTACATTTTTTGAAATTGAGATTTATACATTGTATGAAAGCTGATAAGCATTCCATTGATGTATGGTGTGTTAGGAATCTGGAATCAGAGGGTGCAAAAATCTAAATATTGAGAAAATCCCCTTTAAAGTTGTCCAAATGAAGTTCTTAGCAACGCAAAAATTATGTTTTGATATATTTGCGGTGAGAAATTTACAAAATATATTCATGGAACATGATCTTTACTTAATATCCTAATGATTTTTGGCATAAAAGAAAAATTAATTAGTTAATTAGTTAATTTTGACCCATCCAATGTATTTTTGACTCATTTACACAAACTATGACCATCACACTCACCACAGAATTGAAGAATGACTACGTTTGAAGGTTGACATGAAATTCCCAGTCTTTTCGATATGAATCTGTACAATTCAAAATTTTGCATAAGTATGAAACATTTCTCCACACAGATTTTGCTTTAAGATTTTTTTAATATATTACATTGATTTTTCTTTATTTTTCTAAATTTACCACACTGAACAGCAGAAACTGCTTGTTTTAAAAGTTTCTTTGGTGTGAGCGATGCTTCATGCATCTCTATTGACCATTTGTGCTGAGGAAATTTGCACCGTAAGAAATAATTAGTGACTGAACAGTACTAAATCTTTGGCTTTTATTTTATTTTATTTTATTTTATTTCATTTTATTTTTTTTTAATTTGCTTGCAATTTGTTTAACAGTTTTTTTTAAACAATTACTGTAACTAAAGCTAAATTTTAAGGTGCATTTCTTAGTAAATCTACTTGAATTTAGACAAAATGTGACCCTGGACCACAAAACCAGTCATAAGGGTAATTTTTTTTTTTAAACTGAGCTGAATAAATAAGCTTTCCATTGATGTATTGTTTGTTAGGACAATATTTGGCCAAGATACAACTATTTGAAAATCTGGAATCTGAGGAGAAAATCGCCTTTAAAGTTGTCCAAATGAAGTTCTTTGCAATGCATATTACTATATTTTCAAAAAATATCTTCATGGAACATGATCTTTACTTAATATCTTAATGATTTTTGGCATAAAAGAAAAATTGTAATTTTGACCCAGGGTGGTCCAGGGTCACAAATAATAATAATAATAAAAAAAAACCTTGACAAACCTTGAAATTAAATAAGAAGAGTCCAATCACGGACAACAAATCCCATCTGGACAATGCCTAAGGCTATTTTCTCTTGTGCTTGTTTGATTTCAGTTGAGAAAGGGTCAGGGAGATGGTACGATAGAGATAGAGAGGAAAAGTGAGAGTGAAAGAGAGAGGGCGATGCCAGTGTCTCATTTCATGGCTGTCCAGGACTGTCCGAAGATCTGAATATACACACCTGTGACAGACGGAGCTCGAACCCTGTCGACACCTGCCACGAGAAACCAGCTGAACCCAGCGCACACTCCGTGAACCCTAGACGTTCGCACACTCTCAAACTCACCTCAAGCACTCGCAGCCTGAACATCCCGACCCATTTGGCATTGCCTTCATACGTAGTGTCCGATACTTCAGCGACTGAATAATCCTGTAACCGATACCATCAGATAACTCTAGCCTGGAGCTCGGTTTCAGCAAACCAACCCACAACAAACAAATCATTACAGATCACCATGACCACATGGGCCTTGTAAGGGAAGCCACATTTCAGAGGAGAACTTTTAAAAGTACTTTTTTTCCCTCTTTTAAAAGCAGTCTGGGTTGTTCCTTTCCAAAATCTTACCGTGAAAACACTTTAGGGAAAAAAGAAACCTTCGCCATCATAAACCATTACTGTTAACACCCCAATAAAAAAGTGAACATGAAAAAAAGAAAAAAAAGTTGGAGTAAGGGAAATTCCAGAAGCGTTCATCACTGACACATACGCACAGTGCATGAGTCATATATCACGGTCCGTCCGCACTAGCCGAGCTTAACTCGCCCCACTGCCAACATCTCGTCTGCGGCTCACCGGGCCCCTGAGACTTCAAGCAGGGCTTCCTGCACAGGGACTGAGGCTTGATTCAGTGCACAGACAGACATGCATGAGCGAGAAAGCACTACACAACACCCTCGGGCTCCACAAAAGAATCTCTGCAGCCAAAAAGTCCCACATTAGGGGACTGGATAAATATTTTCTTTCCCTTTTCTTGCTCTCGCCGTCTGTACCAAAATGCCTCGAGGTGTTTTTCCCTGCAGAGAACCTGGATATTGGTGTAGGTTATATGACCACAATGGATTAGATAAACAAATAAACTTAATTATACATATATGAGAAGTCAGTGTAAATATTACTTTTTTAACTCATTACATAACTGGGTGTTACTTCAACTTTGGGTACTAACGTCCCAGACGCATTTACACATTTATCTTTTTTGTTATATGAATGTCCTCCCTGGAAATTTTTGGTCATGTCTTCATCATCTATTTTTTTTTTTTTTTTTTTACTATTTATGTACAGTTTTGTTTTAACCACAGACTTCTTTGAAAACCCATCCTAAAATAACAATTAAAACTATTCGCATCTAAACAAAGAATTAAATACATCATTTCAATATTAACTGTGATTTTTTTTTTTAATTGTGTCTTTCCACCACAGTCATGCAATTTGGCCTCAATAAAGCTTGAGATATGTAAAGAATTAAGGTACATTTCACTTGTAAGTGGGATATGTAAATTAATTTAATTTAATTAACATTCTAGAATATTAATGTCAAGCCATAATAATGTCAAATTATGCAAAAACGTAATCCAATATTATATAATTAGGAATTTACTATGCATAAAATGCTTTGACATTACCTTTAGCAAGACAAAGGAGTTTGTGCATGCCATTACACATAATACATATTTTGAGATGTGGTGGAAATGACACTGTGGTAGAAATGTTCATAATGTTGTAGAAACAATCACAAATAATTACATAATTATACTGTGATGCATGTATATACACTGTTAATGGACATACACTACCAGTCAAATGTTTTTGAACAGCAAGATTTTTTAAGATGTTTTTTAAAAAAGTCTCTTCTGCTCACCAAGTCTGCATCTGTTTGATCCAGAACACAGCAAAACAGTCAAATTTTGAAATATTTTTACTATTTAAAATAACTGCTTTTCATTTTAATATATTTTAAAATGTAATTTATTACTGTGATCAAAGCTAAATTTTCAGAATCATTACTTCAGTCTCAAATGATCTTTCAGAAATTATTCTGATATGCCGATTTGCTGTCCAAGAAACTTTTTTTTTTTATTATTATTATTATTATTATCAATATTTAAAACAGTTGAGCAATTTTTTTCAGGATTCAGATTAATATAAAGATCCAAAAATCAGCATTTATCTGAAATAAACAGCTTTTGTAACATTATACGCTATACAATTCAAAAGCTTGGAGTCAGTATAAAATGACTGGAGTAATGATACTAAAAATTCAGTTTTGAAATCACAGGAATAAATTACACTTTAAAAAATATTCAACTAGAAAGCAGTTATTTTAAATAGTAAAAATATTTCAAAATTGTACTGTTTTTGCTGTACTTTGGATCAAATAAATGCAGGCTTGCTGAGCAGAAAAGACTTCTTTAAAAAAAAAAAAAAAACATTAAAAATTTTACTGTTCAAAAACTTCTGACAGGTAGTGTATTAAATAAGCTAAAGTGTAAAAAATGTGTGTTTTCAGAGTCCACGGGTCAAAAAGTACTTCTAGCTGAAGAAACACCCAGTTGTATTTGTGTATTTACTTCACAAATAAGTGAATCATTGAATGTGCAATCTGTTTTGTTGTCTTAACTCGTCAGTTAGCAGCTACTAAAGGTTTTTCTTTCAACATGACAATGCTAACATGTAATCTGAGCTTTCTTCTGAAAGCTGTGGTCATTTGCGCAAAAGGTTTCTTCTTTCATGAACAGTAGCAGAAAGAGAAAACGAGCAGCATGCTAAAAGGAGCTGGGAAGTGCACATCGGTATGTAAAGGATCTCCTCGCAGCTGAAATGGTAAGACAGCGTGAGGTTGAGTTGTGCAATGGCCCTTGACCATCATAAAAGGCAGCTGAAATTACATCCTTTGATTTATATACTAAGAAGACAAACTTCGAATAATTATAAATACACACATCTAAAACCAGTACGAGCTGATTTTCTGTCAAACACACACTATATTGTTTTAAAACACAGCTCAGGTTGACCTCTAAAAGAAACCAAACACACACACCCTCACAATGCTTGTGTGGTTTATTTTAATTTCAGCTCAATTGTTCGCAGGGCACATTTAAATTATAGTTTGATTAGAGCTGAGAAGAAGGTACTGTAAATTCTGTTCTCCTTGAATGTTTGCTGCAATTCCTCTAAAATGGGAAATATTGATCAGCGTGATTTCCCTGGGCACCCAAAGTGTGGAGAGAGAGAGAGAGAGAGAGAGATAACTTAAGACACCCAACAAAACAAAATAAAGCAACAAAGCCTCAAGACATGGAAGGGCCATAAAAATGTGATGTTAAAAGCTTAAAAGTCATTGTTGAAATCAATAAATAAGATCACTGAAAAGATCCCCGCATGCACGGACAGAACACACACAATCATGTCTAGGATCACTCGATTTTAACTACTATAAAACTACATCTCCACAGGAAAACATCTAGCATCAAGCTCGTCGACCAAATACAAAATCGGACAAATAAGAACCTCACTGTCCTACGTTCAAACTCCTCTCAGCGAGCGGATAAGAAAACAGGCCTGGCAAGTCTACAAAAGAGCATATCATGTGCAGACACATCAGCCTCAATGTGCATTTGATCAAAGAGGCTGATTCTCGTGGTGCCAATCAATACACTCAATCAGCTGTGCCGTGTATGCTAGTCTTGGCTGAACTTGAATAGAGACACATTTTTTTTGTTGTTTTTTTCCCCTCTCTCTCAGACAGATGAGCTTGCATGAAAGGCATCAGCCTGACAAGTGCAGGTAAAGGATGGCCAGACAATTGCCTGGGAATCAGGCAGTTGTTGATTTTACATTATTAATTAGAGACGCGCGGGGCCATCGGGGCCCCCGGTGTCATGGGAACGGGTCATTATCATAGCGCGACACCGAGCGAACCACGCACATTGATTGACGTGCCGAAGGCTGAATTGATTGTTAGGAGGCACAATCGATGTGTAGCAACCAATAGGCTCCTTTCTTAAAGTTTAAAGCATTAACCCTTTGCTAAAGGTGCAGTCACATTAGTGGAATTTCGATGAAATTTCAGGGGCAAAAAGGTCCATTGTCTCTTGTCAATAGTGTAGCGATGCATGAAGCACAGTTCACAGAGAAGTCACTTTCAAACCAGCGGCTTTTTCCCTGATCACAAGGATTCCTATTGAAATAACTGGATTGCACCAGCTTTAACAATCTGATCGCTCACTAAAAAAAAACAACATATCATGTTTTCAAGCTATTTGAAGTTTGATTTTGACAAAGTCAATATATATAAGTGTGTGAGTTGTTTACTTACTTTTTTATTAGTCTTTCCATTAACGCCATTATTTTGCTCCTTCAGACTATTCACAATAAGCAGGATTTATCTCATGAACCAATCATAGTCAATCATAACCAGTCATATCCAGTTATATCACGATGGAGCCATTGCCTCATCTCACTGTGACTTTCCCCTGTTAATTCTCAATTACCCCCCACCAAACCCACCGCACAATTTAAGAGGTTTGTTAAAACTCAATGGGCTCAGGGGAGGTGGGAGTCGCAGACTCTCGCTGTAACTTTACCTGCTTCAGTTGCTGTTGGACAGTTTTACATTAGTAAAACGAGTGATTTAGATGATTTTTATGTCATATTTTGTAATATTTGCGTTGTTTTATTTTTGTATCTCATCCAAATTTTCAGGAGACACTGCCTCCCTTGCCTCCTCTGTATACATACAGATGTTTTTGGTTTCGCGTCATGTTTGTGCTGGGTTTTGAGCGTCCCGCCATAAGCGCTGTGTTTTTACGCCGGTGTGCTGAGTTGAAAATAGTCCAACATTGAAAAACATGACGCCTTCAATGTGTTTCATGCAGTTGCATCTAGCTGTTTTTGAACACAAGATTGACTACTTAGTCAGCATTTCCTTTTAGATTGCTTTGTTCACTGGTGATTTAGGCAACTCAGCCCATCCCTAAAATCACCACTACCAATTAAACATAATTATATTTCCAATACATCCCACACTGACCACACTTTAAAATAAATGTCATAAACATGTGGCATTTCTCTTTTGAAAGACTTGTTACAAAACAGAACGACCAGGGCACTGAGCAGCTGGCATCAGGCAAACACTTCTACTGAGACCAGTGCCAGTTTCCAATCGCCCTAAGCGCCAACCCCGCGCCAAGCCTGTAAACAGCCTTTATCAGCAGTAATGGTGGCATAATCCCAGCTAAAGAGGAAGCGGCATATGGCCCGGGCTTTACAAATGCAATCCCAACAAAGTAACGCGACTCACATAGGAGGGGTTAACAGTAATGACCACTTAAACAAAACTGTGTCAACACTTCAACGCCTTCCTTTTTTTAGTTAATTTAACTCTTATGTTGTTCCAAACCCGTACGGCATAAAATGGGAATTAAGAATGTTCACACTACACTTTTCTATACAAGGAAAACCAATGGAGGCCGAAGGCTTTCAAGCTACAAAGGGTAAAATAAATAAATAAAAATTCCAAAAGTAGTTGATTAATGCTCTATATTTCATGTTCTATATTTCAATAGAAAATCTTGTTTACAGCCATGGTCACCATTCACTTCAATCATAGAAAAACACAGGCTCACTGGAAATATGTGCCTCTACATACACTGCTGCAACACTATAATTACCCTCCTGCACGTTTTGTAGCAGTTTCAAAGTGAAATGCCCAAAGAGTGGTGCTAAAACACGTTCAATATGTGACAGCAGCACGTTATTAATTATGTTGGTACAGACACGTATTGCTGCGCTTTTATTATGCTGCTTGAGGTATGTATTGTGGGTGTTCAGAGTTCAAGTATCCAGGGAGTGTCGCTAAATGCTCTATCGTGTTGGAAATATCCACTACACCAAACCCAACCCTAAACCTAACTGATAGTGAAGTGATATGAAAACGCATTTGTTAATTCAGCTGTGCTATTTTAACTTTCTTATGCAGATTTGAGCTGTTTTGTCGAATCGTGGTTTTTAAAATGCACAGGATGTTAAAACTGTTTTGAAGTCATAATATTCTATACGTAATTGTGTAAAAATTAGGCTTTAATCAAAACTCTGTGTGTAAATCATACTTTGTGTGAATAGAAAAGTTGTTGGAGTTTTACTGCCTCTAGTGTTAATGTTAACTGAAAACTGTGGTGATTCACACATATAGACATGTTTTTTCAGTTTTGCAGGAATGTATATAAAGCCACGTATTTCTAATAAGCCAATGTTGAGAAAAGTCATGTACATTCTACTAAACATCTCCTTTTGTTCTCTACAGATGAAAGCAAGTCATATAGGTTTGGAAAGACCTATTTTTGGATGAATGCATCCTTTAACCTTCCATTCAGAATATGTAATAGTTTCATAAAGCTAAATCATATGAAAAGATGACAGTATAAACATCACATGCTGACTAAAACTAGAGCTTTGCGTTTCTCGGTATCAACAGCCTAACCCAATCCAGCACAACAGAAGATTCAATCACTTTCTACTGCCTCTGCACATTTGATTAAGATGTATCTTCAATAAGTCAGACTGACAGTAGTCTGCTCTGATGTGCGAAGCACTGCGCAGCTGAATCTATATCTGTATTGTCAGCTTTCTCTGGATCCCTCCTTCATTAAACCCATCCAGCTTTCCTTTTTGATCACAAGTCCAGGAAGATGGATCTTCAGCCGTGGGACGGCGGGCACCTGCCAAGTCCTTCTCTAAACACCCCACCCCCCGCGCACGTACCTTTCCCCATTGATTTTTTTCTCGGCGACTGCCACCATTCATTGTTTGTGACATTCTACTGTCGACTCTTTAACACCCGTCAACCAAATCAATTTCATATTTTTTGTCAACGTCTGGCTAGAGGACGGTTTGTATTTGAAAGGACTGACGTCTGATTTAGGATGTTGTTTTTCAGCAACAGTTTTAGCCGCGAGTTTTACGAGACTTGTAAAGTCAGCCAGACGTGTTGGTTTGAGAATACATAATGGAGCGGAAAATGTTTAAAACCTTTTTGACTTCAAGTCAACCTTTTTGCTGGTTACAGTATAGGATATTACAGTAGAACAACGACAGTTGTCAAAACTGACCTTGACGTTTCCAAATTTCTTTGGCTAATATTTGATAAGGACATTAAGAGAGATGGGTAATGAGATGAATATTCTTCATTCAGCATGCTCCGCCTCTGAGAGGGGGGGATATACAGGTCGCTCCGGGTACGTGCTGGTCACTCTTAGTTGTCAGGACTGATTTATTGCCTCCTAGCTGTTCAATTTCGCATTTCGTCCTCGTCATATCCCTGCCTCGTGATCATTCGCCGCTGACCCTTGTAGGGCAGCCCGGGAATATTGATAAAACAATTATCTGCTCGCCGTTCATTTGATTTTCCATTTCAATTACGGATTGGAGAAGGCAAAAAGAAAAAGATTGCGCCATTGATTTTTTTCTCCCTTCTTCCCTTTGCCCTCTCTCTCTCTTTCTTTCTGATGGTGTTTTTCCAGTGACACAACATGAATGCAGGGGCTATGCTCTTAATATATGTAGTATTTTCACATTCGTAGATACAGGCTACTTCGTTAAATAAATAAACATATACAGAAAGAACGAAAGACTGAGTGAATGGGAAAGAAACCCAACAACACGCAGAGAAAGGGAGACAGGGACGAGAGTAATTCCCTTCATATCATCCACAGCAGAGCTGCTCTAAGCACTCGTTCACCTCTCTCAATCACATGTCTCACATGAATGCAGACACGGTGTTACACAAAAGAGAGGGCAGCTTTAATCTCCTCATCTCTCAACCAATGTCTGCTGTGGGGAGATAAAGAGGAGGAGTGGCTATCCCTAAAGACAGGGGAAGATGTCTGCTATAGAGCCTGCACATGGCCTGACACCAGGAGTGAGATCTCTAGACTGGGAGGCCTGCTTTATGCTTGAGGAACACTGGCTAGATCCACCACTGTGTCTCTAAATTGGGAAACACGCACAGGATCATTACGTGCATTTTACTTGGAAAATACAGATTCTTTTAGTGCTGAGGTGCCAAAATAAGACATAGAAAGTAATGTCTCTTGTTAGAACCAAACCATAGTTAAAGCATTACTTCACTTCCAGAATAAAAATTGCCTGATATTTTACTCACCCCTATGTCATCCAAGACGTCTTGTCTGTTTTTCTTCAGTTGAAAAGAAGGTTTTTGAGGAAAATATTCCTGGATTTTTTCTCCATATAGTAGGCTTCAATGGGAGCCAGTGGGTTGAAGGTCCAAATTGCAGTTTCAGTGCAGCTTCAAACGGCTCCACACAATTCCAGCTGTGGATTAAGGTTCTTATATAGCAAAACGAACGGCCATTTTCTAAAAAAAACTACAAACGGATATACTTTTTAACCACAAATGCTAATCTTGCACTAGCTCTGCGATCCACAACTTCATACGCTTAATAATAAGGTTGGAAAGGTCACGTTTGATGTAGACAGAAGTATTGACACAGTGTTTACAAAGCGAACGTGCACAGAAAGTCAAACGCCCTTTCCAAAAAATGTAAAACAACGATGTTTGACAACTTTGAAGTTGGAGGAGATAATCTGATAGCGTTTGGTACTACTTCTGCCTACATCCTACATCTTCTGCCACCTTTCCAACATGACTACGTAATGCGTGAAGTCGAGCTAGTCCAAGACATTTGTGCATTTGCATTTGCAAGTGCATTTGTGGTTAAAAAAACATAAAAACTGTCATTTTCGTAGATAAAACCCTTATTCTTCGGCTGGGATCATGGAGAGCCCTTTGGAGCTGCATTGAAACTGCAATTTGGACCTTCAACCGGTTAGCCACCACTGAAGTCCACTATATTGAGAAAAATCCTGGAATGTTTTCCTCAAAAATCTTCATTTCTTATTGACTGAAGAAAACAAGAACATCTTGGATGACATGGGGGTTAAGTAAATTATCAGGAAACTTCTACTCTGGAAATGAACTAATCCTTTAACTATGATTTTTATTGAAGAACGAAGTTCTTGAAACCTCAGGAATCACAAAATACATTGTGGTTCATTTTAATATATCACTACTCCCAGTTTCGGTTCATAAGAAAGTTTGAAAACCAGCAGCTTTGTCATAATTACAATGGAAATACTGAACCTTATATAGGGTATGTTTAAGCCAAAAAAGGTTGAGAAACACCGTTCTGCATCTAACTTTAGTGAGGGAAAAGGACACCCTGTCAACTTAATTTAAAGTAAATATTTCCCAGATAATATTTGAATAATTTATTTGGCTTCAATACAGTAACAGTATAAAAGCCATTTACTCAATTTAGAAAACAGACTTTACATTTTAGGAAGTTCTTTTGAAGAACCTATAATGTAACATCAACCATATGGCCAACTGTACAGTGAAAAATGGTTCTTCATATGACGAGGGTTTCTGCTGACCCAAAAGTGCTGCAAATAACCACTAAAAGCACACTCAACACTTCATTTAAGTGTGTGAGGTAAATCTCTTTCAAAGAAGTGATCGGTACATCAAACTCAAAGCCCGTCATTGGAATCATGGAATTGTTTGTATTCAAGCACTTTAAATCAAATCAAACACTGGCTTTTGACACAGCGCAGTGGCGTCGGATGAAAATGGAGAAGTGGAGTTGAGGGCAGCACTTTAGTACTTTGACTTTCATATAAATGGAGTGAGAGAGAGAGAGGGTGAGAGAGAAGACCATGAGAAGTGAGTTCATTACAGTATAAGACTCAATAGATTCTCTGTAAATGATTTGGAACATTGATAATGGGTTAAGGCCCAATGGGAATCATGCTCAAATAGCCCTGTGGGAGCCTGGGAAAATCTGCTTCAGCTGAAGTAGCCGGCTCCTCGCCAAAAGCCTCAGCCCAGGAGGAGTGGAGGGGCACAGTTTGTGTGTGTATGAGAGAGAGAGAAAGACAGAAAGAGAGAGAGACAGAGCGATCTGCACGTGCACCGAGAGAGCGTTTCACAAGGTGAACTCAAGAAAAGAGATAAAAGAAAACATCCTCACTCTAGGAATCTTCAGTCATGACTGCTGTCCGGCTGCAGCGTTAAACATGATCAGAGGGATTCACATACTGGAGGCCAGGACTGATGATAATGCAATGGCTGGTCAGTGATCCAGCACGGGCACTCCAACTGTATGCTCTTTCTCTTCCCACACACACACACACACTTACACACACACATACACTCACTCCTCTTGCCCTGCGCTCCAGTGCACACTAACACCTCTGGGGGAATTCACATGAATGACCTTAAGGAAGTTTGGCTTTGATCAAAGTTTAAGCTGAGCAGTGTAGCTGCAGAAGATCAGCATGTCCTTTGGATGTACTACAAAAATCATTTTCTTGATCAGTATTTTTGTCTTGTTTTCCAGCTAATACTTAAACATCCTTAAAACAAGACAAATATACTTCAGAAACAAAACTGAGTAATTTATGACTGTTTAAAGATGTTTGCATTAAGTTATTTTAAAAGCCCTTTGGCAACTCAATAGTGCGTAAAGCTTTAGATTTACTCTTGCAACAAGAAAAACTATGAAAAAAAAAGAAATGAATACAATTGTTATTATTATTTGTTTATTATTATTATTAGTGAATTAATATATATTAATAATATTATAGAGATATGATATATACTAAATGTATTTATTTAAGCTTTAGATTTATGCTTACAACAAGAAAAAAACAATGAAAAAATAAATATATTATTATTATTATTATCATTATTATAACATATTCTATTACTATTAATATTAATTAATATTAATAATATTATATAGATATGATATATACAAAATGTATTTAATTATGTAATAAGCTTTAGATTTGTGCTTACAACAAATATATATATATATATATATATATATATATATATATATATATGTATTATTATTGTTGTTGTTGTTAATACATATTCTAAGAAGAAAAAAGAATATATTAATAGTATTACATAGATTTGATATATACTAAATGTATTTAATTATGCAAATTATAATACATTAAGTAAATTAAGTATTACATTAAATCTGAACGCTTAAAACAAGAAAAATTAAGAAAAATAATAATATAATATTTATTAAGAAAATTCATGTATGAATATATTAATAATATGAATACATTATACAATAAATATGAGTATATTCAATTTTATAGCATAAAATAATCTTCAATTAAGTTTAATGCATTAGATTTATGAATTAGAATTATTATTAATATTATTATTAAATATTCAAAGAATTTTTTTATTAATAATATTATATTGATGATATATACTAAATTGATTTAATTATGTTCATTATAATAAACTAAATAAATTAAATATTGAATTGACTTTGAAACATTAGCTTAAAACCAAAAGTATTTGAGAAAAAAAAGAAAATTAATATATCAACATATTACCAATAATATAAATACATTACACATTAAATATGGAAATGTTCAATTATATAGAATAAAAATATTGAGTTAAGTTTGATGCATTAGAGTTATGCTTAAAACAAGAGAAAAAAAATCAAGAAAAAAAGAAAATTAATAAATTCATATATTACTAATATCATAAATACATAATAAATCAAACATGAAAATATTCAATTATATATAACAAAATAATTTTAAATTAAGTTTTATGCATTAGATTTATGCTTAAAACAAGAAAAAAACAATGAAAAAAGAAATATAATACTATTATTATGATTATTAAATATATATGAATATATATATATATTACTAATATTATAAATATATTATACATTAAATATGTATACATTCAATTATATAGAATAAAAATACTATTAAATTTTGATGCATTAAATTTATGCTTAAAACAAGAAAAAATGGTTTTAATATATGTATTAGTAAAACAATCAAATATACTATTTGTATTATAAAGACATGATATATTACTACAATATTAAATTGTATTACTTATATTATTTAGATGTTCTCTGACAAGTCCAATCTTACACAATTTTGCTTCAAACTGATACACTTTTAGGTTTAAGGCTGTTTCGATATTTTTAGCTAACAAGACAAGAAAGCTGATTAAGAAAGTGATTTTGTGCAGTGCGAAACTCTTCCTTAAAATCCTTGGCAAAGAGAAACTCCCAGAACCGCACTTAAAGTTCCCTCCAAAACAGGATTACCCACAGCAATTACGCTAATGAACTAGCTAATGTAACAAAGCATAAAGATCCGTCCTCTCCAGGCCTCTTCTCTGTGTCATTACGGCTGTTTTTGAACCACTTAACTCAGGACAAGACCGGGCCATTGCGCTGTTTATCCGGGCCGTAATGTTAAACATATGCCGAGTATTGAATATCATAGGGGCCGTGGTGCTCAGTTTCAAAGCAGTCCTTCAAAGTGACATTTCATGTTGTCATACTCTCATGTTGGTGTTTTCCTTGATGATACAGGAAATGATTTCATAAATTTGCAGAGCACAATGGAGCGCTTTGTCCGAAGCGGCCCTCGGTAAAATAACACTTCCTCCGCGGGCCGCTGAGACACAGAGAGGACTCTTGTTTTAAAAACGCGCATGAGGAGGAGAGATTGAAAAACAGAGCGAGGGCCTGACGTCCATTTGTATGCCTGTGAGTTTTATTGTTCTCACAGCCCCCTCGAAACGTCCCACCTCCGCTCACAACACACTTCCCAGCTCCTGATTCAACTCTTCTGTGCTGCTCATGGCTGCCTTTTTCATTTAAACACATTATCGGGCCCCAAATTTCACTCCAATATCACCTCATCTCTCCATAGTACATTAACCCTTGCCAATTGCCTTCCAAATGACCCCATTACAGTCTGCTTTCACACTCTGCAGTATTTCTGCCCCATTCATGACACACTCACACACACACACTGGCCCTCATTCCGTGTTCTGCACCCCTGTTGAGCCGTATGGCCACTGACCACAGACTCATGTGGGGAAGCTTAATGAACTATCAAAAGTGAAACTGTTTTCGCATTCACAGTTGGAAATGTCAATATGCACCGTCATCAGTTGGAACTCACTCTAACATACGCTAGCCTCTTTAACATCTCCTTAAACCTTTTAGCTGCAAAATATTGACAGACCTCCTGATTCATACTGCACACAAACATGACAACAGCTTACTCAAACCAACAAGATTCTGTGGGTTCTGATTAGGGGTCGACTGATATACGTTTTTCAGGGCCAATGCCAATATAGATTATTACAGACCAAGTAGACCGATAACCGATATTTTTAACAGATATATATATATGTGTGGTGTAAGAATGAAAATAAATGTCAAAATTAAGAATAACAAGAACTATGACAAAAACTTTTTTTAAATGCTTTTAAAATTTTATCAGCAATAACCAATAACCATAAAAATGCTATGTATATATATATATATATATATATGTGTGTGTGTGTGTGTGTGTGTAATGTGGTAACAGGTTCCTACATCTTGTTTAGGGCTGCAAAACAACTATGTAAACAAACTTTTATTTTGAATGCGATTAATCGCGATTACTCATTTTGCAACCCTAATCTTGTTTTACAGTAAAATACTTTTAAAAAAAGAAAGAAAATTTACTTGAGAATGCACAAATACAAGTACAATATGACTTCAAAAATCCTGAATTATTTTTCTAAAAGATCTGGTAATTTTTTTTTGGATTGAAGCATTAGATTTATGCTTAAAACAAGACAAAGAAATTTATATATATATATATATATATATATATATAAAAACAATAATGATTACAATATTTTAATAAAATACATACATTTATTAGTACTATAAAGATGATACATTGTGTACTATTATATTAGATAATATTTATTATATTATATGTTATATTATATTACATTATGTAAAAAAAAAATCTGCTGGTAAAGTCATAAGTCATCTAATAAGTCATTTTTGTCTATTTTTCGCTATATCCATCACCAAATTATACTATGTTATGCTTCTAGTGTATCTACATCGGCGGCATTTTCTCAGATGTTAATTGATGGACTGGAGTTGTATGGATTATTGTGATGTTTTTATCAGCTGTTTGAACTCTCATTCTGATGGCATCCATTCACTGCAAATAAGCAGTTAGGTGACAGTGTTGCCAAGTCTGTGAAATTCTCGCGGAATTGGGCTACTTTAACACTGTTGCCGTGGGTTGTTTTTCATGTTTGCGGATTGAAGCGACCCCAATAATATAATACCTAACCCTTGAAATGCGAATTTTACCATGGGAACCCTGCCAAAAAATGTGTATTTTACCCCCTGCATTCGATTAGACTAGTTTTGAGTAGAATTTTGTTGTGAAAACCTGGCAACCCTGATTGGTGAGCAGGTGATGCAATAATCAATTTCTCCAAATCTATTCCGATGAAGAAACAAATTTATTTACATCTTCGATGGCCTGAGGGTGAGTACATTTTCAGCAAATTTGCATTTTTGGGTGAACTATTTCTTTAAAATACTTTAATTTTAGCAACAAACAACCAATTATACATTGAACAGTTCTTGCCCCATTAAATATTCATGTGCTTTGTATACACCCTTATAAATAAGGGTGCTTCACGATCCCACAGAAGACCCTTTTTTGTTTAAATGGTTCCATAAAGAAACATTAACATCTGAAGAACCTTTCTGTTTCATAAAAGGTTCTTTGTGGCAAAAAAAGGTTCATCATTATAAAAAGGTAAGAAAAAGATGGTTCTTTAAAGAACCTTTGACTGAATGGTTCTTTGTGGAAACAAAAATGGTTCTTCTATGGTATCGCTGTGAAGAACCTTTTAAAGCACCTTTATTTTTAAGTGTATCTGACTCTGCAAATATGCAAATAATAAAATTAACTTGCGGTTTATATTTATACGTTGTGAAAGGTCAAAATAGGAATTCCCAAATAAATTCGTAATGCTGCCTGAAATGGTGTGAAACACCAAAAAACAAATGTCAGGGCATGTCAAAACTTCTCCAGGGCCCCAAAACCCCCTCAGATCCTAGAGGGTTAAAGAAATAGCTTACTTCAAAATGAAAATTCCATCATTAATTACTCACCCTCATGTTGTTCCAAAGTCTTAAGACCTTCATTCATCTTTGGAATAGCTTCATAACATTAAGTTTGGACCATTTATGTCACATGGACTATTTTAATTATGTCCTTACTACCTTTCTGTGCTTTGAACATGTCAGTTGAGTTGCTGTCTATGCAGGGACAGAAAGCTTTCGGATTCCATAAAAAATATCTTTATTTGTGTTCCAAAGATGAATGAAGTTTTTCCAGGTTTAGAACGACATGAGGGTGAGCAATGACTGAATTTTCATTTCAGGGTGAACCATCCCTTTAACGACATCCTGGTCTAACAAGGCTTGGACCAACAGTTGAAAGTCAGTGGCTACCTTAAACCTAACCAAGTATTTTAGCTACATCAAAGTGTCCTAAACAAGGTAGCCTATCAGAGCCGCTTCTGTCCGCAGAGCAGCGTCTGACACAGTCGGTGTGATCTCCCCGGTACACCTCTCGCTCTTGATGCATTCAGATCGGCCCGTGGACAAAAAATAGAAATCCTCAGCCTTCCATTTGAATGATATTTTGAGTGTGAGAGCAGTGGAGGGTGGTGAGGGGACCTGGCATCTCCATACGCACCCTCACCTACAACCGCTCCCACCGGGGAGTGTGTGTCAGGAGCGCTCAACTCTCCCCGTACACACACTCGCGCGCATACACGTGTGCGGATGGGTGGGGAAAGCAGACCTGACAGTGATGTATTGCAACTGGTTGCAGGTGTCGAAGAGAGGAGCGAGACTCGACCAGTCATGGGTGGGTGGGCGAGAGAGAGGGATGTGAACCGCAAGAGAGGGAGAGAGAGAGATGCTCTGTAGGGAATGGAACTGATACCCCCCGTTTACATGCTGACCCCCCTTCACTTCTTCTGTCCTTCTCTCGCTTTCCATGCTGTCTGCTTAGACTTCTATCACTGCCTCTCTCTATTTCTCTTTCTCAAACACTCTGTTTATTCAGAGGGGAATCTAGTGAATTCCACTGTTAAAGCATGTTTAGTATTATCATCTAATTCAACTTTGAGGGGAAAAAAACTAACATTTGCTGTCTGTCTTCATAAGCCTCATCATCCATGCATATGAATGGTATAAAAAACAAGCTAGAAAAACAAACACAAAATCATGAGTAATCAGTGTCTTTCTCTTCACTGTGTATGTTAATGAAGCATTCATGTGAGGAAAAATATGTCTTTTATATGTATTAAAATGCATTTCAATAAATAAAAGGTTTTAAATAGTTAAATATATATTTTATTTATTTCTTAAATGAAAATCTATTTAAATAAAAAGATAACTTTTATTTATTTATTTATTTTTAAATGATTAATCACAATTAATCACATCCAAAATACAAGTTTGCATTTACATAACATATGTGTGTGTATAGTGTATATTTATTATTTACATGTAAATAAACACACATACAGTATATATTTTGAAAATATTTACATTTACACGTATATATTTATATTTATATTATATATATGAATTTATATTAGCTATAAATATATTAACATGAACATAAGATATTTTTCTTTATATATATATATATATATATATATATATATATATACACAGACTATATTTATATATACATAATAAATATACACAGTATACACATATATATTATGTAAACAAAAACTTTCAAACAAACATTTCAGATGCAATTAATTGCGATTAATCGTTTGACAGCATAAAAAAATATATATACATATATATATATAGATATATATAATTTTTTAATACTATAGAAATATAAATATTTTAGATACAAATAGATTTTTTTTCTTAAATACATGCATGTGTGTGTATTTATATATATATATATATATATATATAAACAGTACACACACACACACATATTATGTAAACAAACTTTTATTTTGGATCCGATTAATTGGCTTTAATCATTTGAAATGCAAGTAAGAAACAAGTACGCAAGCAAATAAATAAATAAATTTAAATCATAATACATACTACATAATACATTGAAATACCAAAAAAAAAAAACTGACTATATATATATATACACACACATAAGAGTTCAGATGCAAAAGCAAGCACTGGTACTGGTACTGGTACCGATTCAGATGCAAAAGCCGGCTACTTTGTGGGTTGAGCCTGGAATTTAGCGAGTTTGAAGTAAAAGTATTTGATGGACATATACTATGTGTCAGGAGCATTCACTCAGTCAATGTATCATTATCTAATTTTTTATCGAAATGGTTTTGCATCTCAACTCTTCATATATATATAAACACACATACAGTATATATGTAACAATTTTCACTGTCCGCCTACATATGCCTAACCAACTGTACATAATGTGTGCAATACGTAAACACGTTAGCAACAATTGTTCACACACGCTCACACAAAATCAAGCTCAATCTGCGTCTCTCTCTTCCCCGTGTTTGTTAATGCGTCGTTCACGTGCAATCTCTTATGTGAGGCATTTCGTTTTTATTGTGGAATATGGAGGTGTTTTTGTTGCGAAGCTCTAACTGATCCTGCGGGATTTGATTCCAGCAGGCTGTTCCCCTCTGCCTTTCAACACCAAACTTAGCACTCCAATCAAACCCGACCACGAGGGACCCCCCAACCCACCTCGATTACTCCCATCCCAGCCGCGCTTCCATTGATCGTGGGGGAGATCTTTCCTGAAACGCGTGCTACACAGCGGCAAGAACAAAGGCCTCTCCGCCGCCTCCTACACTCCAGAGAACTGCATCTTCCCTCTCGTCTCTCTTTTCGAACAAAGGACTGGAAGATCTATGCAGCTAAAGGTTAATCAGGGTCTTCCGATGTTCACAGTTCACTCTCTCCGGAGTGCCGACTGTGTGATAAACTCAGTTTAATTTTGATTTTTAAAATGCATATAGACTTGTCGTGCTTTGTTGCTGTGATGACTATATAACAGAACACGGATGTTAAAGATCTTAAATTAATATTGAGTTAGACAGTTTTTGTGTTTGATGTGTCAGATTGTGTGTATGAATACAGACAGATTCAATACTGTATGTGTGTGGGGACCAAACATCTCCACAAGGATAGTAAAACCCCAAAATCACATGCACTGTGAGGAAACAGCTTAATAAACACATTAAAGTCTTATTGAAAATATAAAAATGCAAAAAGGCTCATTATAAAACTCCATTTAAAGCCTCCATCACAATGGACAAACAAAAGTGAAGATAGACAGCACATTAGACATGCTTTGAAAAATATAAAACGTGAAAACTTCTCACAATTAAGGTCAATTAGAGAACACGGTTGATTATGAGACTGTACAGAAGTCACATGACCTCCAATCATTCCAGCGATTGGTGGACCACCAAGACACAAGTGCTAATTATATCAGTGAAAATGTGTAATTCTTCCTGGCGAGGCTTAAAAATAACCAGCGCTATAAATACAAGGCATTCATTTAATCAGAGGCTAATTCACTTCTGACAGAGAGTAAATTCCACTATTTTCTGTGAGGCTTTCTGAAATTGCCATCATTTTTAATTAATTCTTAATTAAAATATATTACACCACAGCTTCTACCCATCTCTCTTGATATTGTAACATAATCAATTCAGAACCATTTACATATCATTAATTAAAAGCTTTCCCCTCTCATCCTTAAAATCATAATGAGGCTCTATTTCTCATTAAGATGGCATACGAGCAAAATAACAATGCTACAGAGAATGTAAGACACACAGAGGAAGGTCCGTCGTCACAACTTCAACATCCTTCCGCAGTTCCTCTGGTGTCAATAAATGACAAAGCGAGATTTCAAGCTTAACAATGTGTGGCTGAATGTGCAGCATTTTCAGCATTGCTATTTGCCAAGGAGCGTTTTGCGTCTTCATAACATTGAAAACAGGTAGCTGACGTTGTACGTATGGGAGCATATGATGAATAAACGTTAAAAATAGCTGTAGTGACAGAGAAATGTGAAAATATTAGTTACAAAAATTAAAAAATTAAAAAATTTTTAAAAAAGTAAAATAAATGGCAAAAATGACAGCAACTTTGAAAGCTTGCATGAGCTTATATGTGACCCAGGACCACAAAACCAGTCATAAGGGTCAATTTTTGGAAATTGAGATTAATACTTCATCTGAAAGCTGAATAAATAAGCTTTCCACTGATGTGTGGTTTGTCAGGATGTGACAATATTTGGCCAACTAATTGAAAATCTGGAATTTAAGGTTACAAAAAAATCAAAATATTGAGAAAATCGCCTTTAAAGTTGTCCAAAGTTCTTAGCAATGCATATTACTAATCAAAAACTAAGTTTTGGCAGGAAATTTGTCAAAATATTTTCATGGAACATAATATCCTACAGATTTTTGGCATAAAAGAAAAATTGATTATTTTGACCCATGCAATGTATTTTTAGCTTTTGCTACAAATATACCCGTCCTAAGACTGGTCCATAGGGTAAATTTTTTGAAATTTGTTAGGATATGACACTGTTTGGCCGAGATACAACTATTGACTGAAAATTAACTGAAAATCTGGAATCTGAGGGTGCTAAAAAAAAAAAAGCAAAATATTGAGAAAATCGCCTTTAAAGTTGTCCAAATGAAGTTCTTAGCAATGCATATTACTAATCAAAAATGAAGTTTTGATATATTTACAGTAGGAAATTTACAAAGTATCTTCATGGAACATGATCTTTCCTTAATATCCTAATGATTCTTAGCATAAAATAAAAATCGATAATTTTGACCTATACAATGTAGGTTTGGATATTGCAACAAATATACATGTGCTACTTAAGACTGGTTTGTGGTCCAGGGTCACATATGATAAATAAACTATAAAAGGTTTAGAAATTTGAATCCAATGTCTTAAAATGTAACTAAAATTTAAACGTAAATTTAAAATGCAAATTTAAACTAAATTAATGACATATAAAAATTAAATCTAAAAATGTAAAAATACAACTAAAAAAAAGTAACAAAATCCAAAATCCAAAAGAAAAAAAAGCTCTCTCATGACAGCAGTTGTCCAGCGGTGCCAAAAGTGACATCAGCAGCTTGTTGACAAGCAGCGGTGCAAAATACGTGATGTCACATCCTCTCCCAGTCATGTCTCGCGACACGCGTGGCTCTTTTCTTACATTCCTAATATCAAGCATTGATGAGTGCTGTGGTGTAACGGATCAGCCTTGTCCTGATTTCTATCATCCCTCTCTCTTTCCATCTCCCTCCCTCTCTCTGTCGCAGGTGTCCCGGCATTGGCTGTCAGGGTGGCACGTTTTGAGTCCTCTGCCCGCCAGATAAAAATCGCAGAAGCCGGCGTTTGGACTTAGTGACAGCAATTTATTTGAATGTTTTGTCAGCGCGCTGCTGCATTATATGAAGGCCGCACGCCAATATGACACGTCTACCCCCTGCCTATATGTATGCAGACACACACACACAGAAAATATAATAACATGTATCTATTGACACTCTCATCCACACGGATGCATTTCACCTCATTTTAATGAAGATTCAAGATAAAACAAAGGCATAAAACACACTTTTTGCATTTGTTTCCTGTGAAATGTGGTGACACGCTGCAGAAGTTTAAAACAATTCAAGCTTAAACCTATGAACGCATCCTGGGAAATGGTGTTATATGCACTATTTACATATTGTGTTGGCATTAAAAAAGAAAAAAACAACAGGAAACAGATTTGCACTTCACTGAAAAGGCGCTAACATGTTATTAACGCAGATTCCTATACCTGTTGGAAGCTCGTTGCATTTCACGTCTTACTTTAGACACCGGTAAACATAAAAAAAACACGCTTTGGGAGTCTAGTGTAAACGCTTGTGTTGGCAGGCAGCTGGTTGAGTCTTGTTAGGGCAGTGTTAATGCTGAAACACACAGTCAGACGTAGTTAGCAGCTGTTTCAGGCATTTAGAAGATCGCCTCTCCTATTACTGTGTAACACTTCCACACGCAGCCCTCGCTCGGCACCAGACACACCAATTACAACGTAAACTCCTGCTCTACACGCTTAACCGCCACAAGCGCGTGCAAACGCCCACAAACACGAAACCGCAAACCAGCAGGCCTTTATTTTCCAGAGCGCTGAACTTTCTCTTTTTCTAAACATACATAGTACTTGTATACGTACACACTTAAAACAAGTCCACTTGACAGTCCACAAGTACTGGCAGGAGGAATGATTAATTCGTCTGAAAACACAAGCACATTAACGAGTCTCTAAGCACGACTCGAACTAGGTCTGTGTAATCCTAGATGCGAACGGCTCCTTTGCCAAAAGCAGCCTGGAGTTGAATGTATTACCTATACGAATACACACACACACACACACATAGACAAAAAATACATATTAATGGGTGAATAAACAAAATGTGATGCGATGTTCTATATTTCAGATCTGAAACTACAGCTCCAGACCATCATCCCTGTTTTAAATCAGACAGCATCTCTGGAATTGTTTGTCCAGCACTAAAGAGAAGAAAAGTGACAGTTTGCGTAACACTGGACTGTCAGCAACTCTGCGGGATGTTATTTACATTGGGTGCCGACACCGAATGCTCAATCTCTATTTTAGGATACGTACTGAGAGGAATTCATAGATAGTTATACACTACTGTTCAGTTAGATGTTTAAAAGAATTACAAATTTTATTCAGCAAGAATGCATTACATTAATCAAAAGTGACAAGGAACGTGTTTACATTGTTGCAAAAAAACTAATTACTCAAAAATTCTCACAAAGATATTAAGCAGCACTTACTGCTGATTTATGGAGGATCATGTGACACTGAAGACTGGAGTAATGGCTGTTGAAAATTCAGCTTTGCATCATTGGAATAAATTTAATTTTCAAATAAATAAAAATAAAAAAACTATTATTTTAAATTGTAATAATATTTCGCAATATTACTGTTTTTGCTGTATTTTTATCAAATAAATGCAGGCTTGGTGAGCATAAGGGACTTCTTTAAAAATAAATAAATAATACAAATAACTCAACTATTGTTTAAAAATTACTATGGCTGGCTTCAAATGAACCCAAAATAGGTTGTAAATTAAAAACCAGACACATAATTACTAGACTCAAAAGCAATAATCAAAAGGTGAACATCAATTATTAATAAGAAATTATTTCTATATATATATAATTTTTTCAACTTATTAATAAATGTGACCCTGGACCATAAAACAAGTCTTAAGTAGCACGGGTGTATTTGTAGCAGTAGCCAAAAATATGGGTCAAAATTATTGATTTGTTTTATCCCAAAAATCATTAGGATATTAAATAAAAATCATGTTCCAGGAAGATATTTTGTAAACTTCCTATCGTAAATATATCAAAACTTCATTTCTGATTAGTAATATGCATTGCTATGAACTAACTTTAAAGGCTTTTAATTTTTTTGCACTCTCAAATTCCAGATTTTCAAATAGTTGTATCTCGGCCAAATATTGTCATATCTAACAAACCATACATCAATGGAAAGCTTATTTATTCAGCTTTCAGGTGTATACATTTCAAAAGATTGACCCTTATGACTGGTTTTGTGGTCCAGGGTCACAAATGTTAATTTCTAGTTATTTTCAGTTCATTTTAAGCAGGAAATTTAGTCATTTTTGAGCAATAGTTGAGTTTAGTTGAACATTTTAACCCAACCGCTGGATCAAAACAACCCAACCGCTGGGTTTGTCCATATTTCACCCATTGCTGAGTCTGAATAGTAGTGTATTAAATTAAAATGAACAGTATATATATAAACCTACATCACTGCATATTTTGATAACTTATACATTATCATTATATTTAAATTGATAGTTTAATATTAATAAAAACATTAAAACATTACATAAAGATCCCACTATAGGCAATAAACAGCAGTAGACAAAAAAAAATGCTGATAGCAACAAAAGGAACATGAAACTGCAAAAGTGATGTTTACGTTGCGTTCCTGCACTTGCAAAAGAAAAACACGACTTTTTCAGCATTGCCAGATCAATCAAAGATCAGGTAATGAAATATGCTCTGTCCTGTTCTGTTATCTATTTATTTTTAGCATGCTCCCGGAACCTCTGACAAATTGTGCGCGATTGCAAATCTCCATAAATCACGATTAAAGACAAGTATATCATCACCAGAGCATATATCTTCTCCGGCCTGACCCGTCCGCTAATGAGAAAAGGCCCTGGACTATCTCGGCTGATTAATTAATTCAAAATGTCGGCTGTTATTCAAATATGAGTCTGGCGCTATTTGAATAACACTTGACAGCGAATGCCTGAAGAAATAATTTCCAGTTTGTGCGACCCTCCGCTGGATTGCTGATGATGGCTTATGGAAATGCTATACGTTGACTTTCCTACTCTCCCCCTCTCTCTCTCTCTCTCTCTCTCTCTAACTCTCCTCTCTCATCCTCTGAGCCATCATGTTGTGTTTTCATTACTTCATTCCAAGTTCAGGTTGAGCTCAAGGGTCCAGTGCTTCCATTCCACAGCAGACCCTGTGTGTTAGCAGCGTGCCCTACAGTCTGGGCTGATCAGTGGTGCCTGGATAGACAGCAGGAGAGAGGTAGAGAATGCACACTATTGTGTAGTTATAATATTTGATATATTTTTTTGTTTATATTATATTTTTTATAGTAATATAACAACATTTACATTGGGATTGGGATAATTTAACACAATTAGAATTCTGGATTTCAATTACAAAACGGATTTTAAAAAAATCAAATAATTCTATTTTGTGTTGAAAAATCTAAAACATACTTCAAAATGCTTATTATGGAGTGTGTGTGTGTGTGCTCTATTTTTTCCTGCACTCTATCTCTGCTCTCATCAGGCAGAGAGAATAATCAGGGCTCAGGAGACAGGAGAGGTTCAGTCATTAAATAAATTAACTCTGCTACACTACCATCCCTGCGCACTCGCGCGACTATGACCGTGCTCTGCATGCACACATATAATGCTCATAATATTCCAGAAAAGAGCCACTTAAAGACTCAGTGTAAGTAGTGAATTAGCAGAAATGCATAAGCTAAAACGATATGATAAGAATGTACACCTCGTGTCTTGTGGAAGGGGTCTCTAATTTAAGGAGGAAGTTGAGAAACGCCCTCTGCCCTTGGTGTATAATTTTCATTTGCATGGGTTAGGATGCAGTACTCTGCAGTACATGATTATATTAAAGGCTAGGGCAAATTAAGAAGGTCGTGAAGTGCCATGTAAATAAAAGAGAGCCTAATTTCTACTCTCGTATGTGGACCACAAAACCAGTCATAAGGGTCAATTCTTGGAAATTGGGATTTATACATAATAACAACTGAATAAATAAGCTTTCCATTGATGTATGGTTTGTTAGAATAGGATAATATTTGGCTGAGATATAACTATTTGAAAATCCGAAGGTTTTAAAAAACCAAAATATTAAGAAAATCACCTTTAAAGTTGTCCAAATGAAGTTTTTAGCACTGCATATTAATCAAAAATTAAGTTTTGATATATTTACGGTAGGACATGTACAAAATATATCTTTAAGGAACATGATTTTTACTTAATATCCTAATTATTTTTGGCATAAAAGAAAAATCAAATTTCGCCCACACTTGTATATAGTTTTCAATTATACAAAGAAAGTACAACGATATAAAACATCTTTACTAGTAACAAAAAATGATGTCAAGAATCAAACTATTTTACTAGATCATTATGATCAATATTTGACATGTCGTTTCTGTGTATAATCAAAAAAAAAAAAACCCTCTTTAGCACTTGTCTGTCTATTAATGACACCATTTTTTTTTTTACTAAACTCATTGCTCCACTTCTAAAAACTCCCGACTCCTTGTAAGGCAGAAAAAGAGTGAAAAATCTCAAACTGTGCCACGTAAAACAAATCGCTATCAATCATTCTGACAGAGCTGCCGCTTATTTGAGAGGCAAAAGTGAGCAAAAAATCTAGCTGTCAGCAGAGTGGCCAGTGTCTAAACCCACACTTTACATTTCAGCAGCTACGAGACTTCACCAAAGGCCCTGGATCGCAGGCGCAGACCTGGTCCACTTGTTTTTCTGAAACGTAAGGAATCACACGAAGGGATGAACGGAGCGCCGTGGCACGCGTGATTAAAAATGCATGCCGTCTCTAGTAGGACACAATAGATAATGATATCACGACCGCCGCGTGTCATCGAATTCGGTTCACCTATTTCAACTTTGATGCGAAATGAAACCGTGCACCGCAGGTATCGTGATCAAAAAGAGGATTTGATATTTGAGCTTTAAATCAAAGGCCGGATACAAAGGTCTTACGAGTGGAACTTTTGTGTGTCTGATGACCAAACAAAAAGCTTAGTGCATGTGAAATATATGAAGTGTAAATATTGGAAGGATGGATCGGCTTGCGTCAGAACTCTGCTGTGCTGAGCGGAGCGGTGTGTGTATTGACAGGGATGAAAGTCTCAGGTCGCGGACATGCGGTTTCCTCTGCGTCTCGCTCTAAATAAGATTACTGCACCAGCCAGGAGAAGAGCAGAGTGCCAAGATCCCTGATTAAATGAATTAACAAGTAACTGAGGCGATGTCCCTGGGACCCTGCCACTGCCAGGGAGAGAAAGAACAGAGTGAAGGAAGAAAAACTGTGTGACAGTAATTAACCTCACTATCTTAACTGGTATGAAGGCATGAATACACACTGTGCACGAAATCAGATCGAGTCAAATTCTGTGAATTGTGGAATGATTTTAACTAGGCTTAAAAATTATTTTCCGCAAGTACACTAAAAAGGTTCCCACTGTAAGTATTACTTATTTAAAAAACTGTACTATATTTTAATTAAAAAATATATTCTTCAACTTTGACAAAAAAACGCTGTTTTTTTATTGCATTACCTGTTTTGTTTGTATCTACTACACTGCTAAAAATGATTTTCTTACTAAGTATTTTTGTCTTGTTTTCTAGTATAAATACAGCATATATGCAGAATTTAATTCAATATATGCATTTACTTGACAAGTAAATTCACTTAAGATATTAAATCGTTTTCTAAAAAGTTATCAAAATGTTTAGCTTTTGCTTAAAACAAGCACAAATATCTGTCAATGGGATAAGAAAAATAATCTTGTTTAGCCTTTGAATTAAGATTATTTCTCTTACCCCACTGTTATATATTTTTGCTTGTTTTAAGAAAAAACTAACAACATGTTTATTTATTTATTTATTTATTTTAGAAAATAAAACTTAATATCTGAAGTGATTTTACTTGTCAAGTAAATGCATCTTGATTCAAGAATGTTTAGATATTTATACTAAAAAACAAGACAAAAACACTATGTAAGAAAATTATTTTTTGCAGTGTAAAAGTGATATATAAAGCAAAATAAAATGATTTCTACTCCTTTTTAAAAGCTACCAGAAAGTTACCAGAATTGTATATACAATTGTATACTTAGTCACATTTTATAATGTACATTTATTATTTTTGCCTACTGTTTCATGTGCATAAACTTCAGTAAAGACGTTTATAATGTTACAAAAGATTTCTATTTCAAATTTAAAAAATCTTACAAAAATAAAAAAAAAAGCTTTTTTCATAAAAAAAAAAAAATCTGAAAATGCTTCACAGTTTTCACAAAGATATTACGCAGTACAACTGTTTTCAAGCAGCAAATCAGCATATTATAATGATTTATGAATGATCATGTGACACTGACGACTGCAGTAATGATGCTAAAAATTCAGCTTTGCATCACAGGAATAAATTACATTTTAAAAATATATTAAAATAGAAAACCGATTTTAATTTGCAATAATAATTCACAATGTTACTGCTTTTACTGTATTTTTGCAGCTTTGGTGAGCATAAGAGACTTCTTTCAAAAACATCTTGAAAATCTGACCAACCCCAAACTTTTGGGGCAATACATAGCCATGGAAAATCCCATATCAATCAACCACTACCGTCAGCACCTCAATAGGACAATTTCACAGCGAGGACCTCCATCCGACAATAACATACAACACAGAGGATGGAGAAGTGAGAACAGCAAAGAAAATGGAGTGAAAGGCAGCAGGAAATAGCAATAATGTACTCGAGGATGACCTCCGTGTTGCGAGAGAATAAAAACCTGCCCCTTTTCTTCTACCGCTTTTCAATCCCCATCAAAGTGTAGCAGAAGGAAAGGACAGTGTTCCCCTACTCGCTGCCATTAATCACCACTTTCCCAGGAGCTGAGTGCGTATTCATTTCTGTCATCCCAAACATCAGCAAGTATTGTTATGGTGCTGCTCACTCTCATTCAAGCAGCACACACTAACCGAGAAGAAGAGAGGAGAGGAGAGGAGAGAAGAGGAGAGGAGAGGAGAGGCGAGGAGAGGCGAGGAGAGGAGAGGAGTCGCTTTTCAGAGCACACATTGAGAAAGGGAAAGAGAGAGAGATAACCAGAGAGAGAAAGAAAGAAAGAAAGACAGAAAGAAAGAGAGAGACTATCCCAGGGGCTCTGACACCAATTAAGCCATTTCACCATGAGCCCAGAACAGGATCTGCCCCCTCTCACTGAAACATGAGACAGCACCTAGCTCCGGCTGGCCCTGCGCCATCTTTCCGTTGCTTCAGCTTACAAAAATGAACTTCAAGGGCTTAGGGTGAAGAGACAAGCTCTGTTTCAAAACCTAGAGAGCCGCCTTGCTGCCTACTGCCTACACAGGCAGCTGCCTTCTGACTATCACGGAACATCATAAGTGACTGATTTGGAACGCTCTGCGTAGATGGAAAAATCGGAACATAAATAGCGTTCGCTCAACTGGCAATTGATATCAAGTTGGCATGTTGCTTAACTAATGGTGCACTACTCTAATAAAGAAATAAATAACACACATAAATGTTGGATAAAAATAATCATTTAAAAAAAACACATTGATCTATTTCTTTCCATACGCTTGTTCAAAAAAATTAGGGTCAGCAATTTATTTATTTATTTTAATTTGTTTTAATTTTATTTTATTTTTTGGAAAAGAACTACCACTTTTATTCAGTAAGAACACATTAAACTGATCAAAAATGACAGTAAAGTAATGTAATAATAGACATTTAATGTAATAAATACTGTTGTTTTGAACTTTCTGTTCACTACAGAAACCTAGAAAAAAAATGATCAGCGTCCACAAAACCAAAAACATTTTGCAGCGTAACTGATTTTAACACGTATAATAAGAAAAATCAATGATTTTTAAAGGATTGTGTCACTGAAAACAGGAAAGAGTTATTTAACATATAACAATATTTTTTTTTAGTTTTACTGTACTTTTGATCAAGTAAATGCAGCCCTAATGAGCATTTCTTTCAAAAACATTGAAAAACTTTACCTAAATGGTGATATTTACTGCATATATTTCACTTACAGTTTTCATTTATTTAGTTTTTAATTTAATTTAATTCATTTTGAAAAAAGGATTCATACTTCTATTCAGTAAGACAATTATAACGTAATAACAGAAATTAAATGTAATAAATGCTGTTCTTTTGAACGTTCTGTTCTCTATAGAAACCTAGAAAAAATTATCAGCTTTAAAAAAAAAAAAAAAAAAAAAAAAACATTATAGAGCATAACTAGCTTATACATATAAAAAAAAAACAGTGATCAATTATTTTTTAAGGATCATGTAACACTGAAGACCTTTATCATCACAGAAATAAATTACATTTTGAAATATTAAAACAGAAAAGTTATTTAAAATTGTAACAATATTTCACAATATTGTTTTACTCTACTTTTGATCAAGTAAATGCAGCCTTGAGCATTTCTTATCAAATTGAAATATTTTACCTCAAACTAAATGATGGTATTTGCATATATTTTACTTACAGTCCTTGTGTATATTTATTTATTTGTTTATTTATTATTTATATATTTATTATGTTTTAAATTTTTATTTTATCTCATTTATTAACTTATTTTGCCTAAGCTCACCACAATACTTTCTGGAACTGCCATCATTTGGTACAAATGTGATGATGCCTTTGGATTTAATTGTAACAAGGTATTATAGTAGTATAATTGTTGACTATGTTAAAAACAGCGCTTATATTGCCTTAAAATGCTGCCTATGTAGGCAGCTCACTATGTACTCTTGAGAAAGCGAGGATGTTACATTTATTTGAGGCTTTCGGATTGTTTAACTGTTGGGATGTATAAAGATGGAAGAGTTGGGTAGAGCAGCATTCCCTCCAGCACCGTTAGCAACACGTAGCGTAAATCTCACTCGTTCAGTTGGGAGTTAAACAGTTTACTCTCTGTGAGATACACTGCATAGCCTGCATACCTTTTTTCTTGTTTCCTCACCCAAGACTGTAAATGTCCCCATGGTCACGAAAACACAAACATTAGCATTTAACTTTTCAGTTCTAGTAGCGGATTAGCTTTAAAACTTCCTGTCAACTATGTGAGGGTCATTTATTCATGGGAGTGTATGTTTAACTAGGAAAAAAAAGGGAGCATTAAACGTGTGAGCATTAACCGAAAACGCCACAGTCAAAGTGAGCGATGGCATTAGGCTGGTTTCTTGATGTTAAATAAATAAGTGCAAATCAATCGATATATAACCCCTCCAGCGATTAAATCCAAGGAATGCCTAGTAGTCGATTTTTTAGAAACCACTCTTGAGGACGCTGCCCGCTAGCTTTCGGACGTTTACGTCTGCTTATAGGGTTTTTTTTTAGCCGCTGTTCCGTGCAGACGAAGCGAGGCTTGTCAAGGCCGCGGCAGAATAACGCCAGCTTTGTTATGAATTAAATATTAGAAATCTTAACACAGCAGCCAATAAGAATTATTTGCCTTGTTAAAGCAGCAGAAGACGCTGATTAAAATTTCATTGCGTTGCAGTCTTTTTCCCATTTCTGCTTTCAATATATCATTCTAACGTATGAAATGCTGAAGGAACAATGGCACAGGGACTTCATTTGAGGAATGCAAATAGGAAGAGGGGAGGACAGAGCAGTGCTGTGGGGAGAATAAGACCCTGAAATGCTGCTTTAGGCAAAAAAATAAAACACAGGCTTATACTTCAGTCTAATTTACCATTAAAGGAAACGTTTGGATTTCTGCACACACATCAGGCAAACTGGCCTGAGCTTGAAAAATACATTAAAATACTGATTTTTCAGATATTCTTAACACATAATCTTTAGAAAGCAAACTTTGTAAACAAATATGTAAACTTTCTTTAAATCTATATGTGACAATAACTATCATTAAACTGAATGAAAATATAACTGCTACAAAAATGAATCCAAATATTTAAAAATAAAACACAGACATGGCTATGCAGTAGTTCTGCCCTAGAAAAACAAGTGTGCATCGACAAACACTGCATATTACACACATGAGGACAGTACATGAGGAAGTATATGGACTTGCATCTTCTGCCCCTTGAGGAAATCTCACCACTGAAACAGAGGAGGCTAATGAAATGGAGATCTATAAATAGCGATGTCATTACAATGAGAGGACCACTCTCCTCCCCTCCCCTCCCACCTGACCCTTTTTGTGCTAATAAGCATTCTGACAGTGATGCAGGTTCTGCCGGATAGCCGCGCGGAGCCGGGGTCCTGCAACCAGAGTGGTGACCCAAGAAAGCCTCTTGGAAAGTACTTGGACATTACCTCAGTGGGAGACGTTAAAGATTTTGAGACGGAATTGAGTAATGCACTCGGATTGTGTAATCACCTGCTAAATTAATAATCGTGCCAGAGATATTTGCAGGTCTGTACGAGTAGTGGAGGAGGAATAATTGTACTGCACAACTGTACTAGTTTAACGTTCTCTGGGTGGTTCCTGAAACCTAAACGTCACCTTCCAGGGCTCCAGGTAATATTTCCTTAATTTCAAGGACTGTCAGCTTTTTCCGACATGGGGACCACACAACTAGACTCTCTGCCAATTGATAAAAATGCTTGAAAAATTACCTTTACTTCTTTTTCCATGCCAGTGATTCATTGTGCCAATATGTTGTCCAACATAGAACATAAAACCATGATTTAACAAATGCAGTGCCTATGATTTGCAGAATCCAGTCATAAAAATGGAATTTATTGTAGAATTCACAGAATTTTAAAAAATTGGGATGAATAAATCAAAACTAGGTCAGTACACATAATGTGTGTCTGTCAATATTAAGCCGCAAAAATACTATTTAAATATGAATCCAGCATGTCTCTGTGTGAATGAATGGTGCAAACTCACGGTTTCATTTACCACATACTGAAGCGATTGGCGCTCACAGTCTTTTCAGCCTCTGCCGCATCGATATATGACTACATGAACATATAAATAATGCTCTGAGAGTCACTACGTGAGTATTTTACCATTTCTTGTTAAAAAAAAAAAAAAAAAAAACTATCATATCATATCATATACAAACAGAAACTTAAAGGTCTTAACAGCAACACATCAAAATAAAAGTTTGGTTTAACTTGAAGAAACTGTGACAGAAATATACTACTTAATGTAGTGGTACTACTACTACTACTAATAAAATTGTTATTAAAACATTATTTTTTTAAGGAATATTTAACAGAAAAAAATATTTACCAGAATTTATTCACCAGAAAAATGTAAATATACGACACATTATTTCTGAAAAAATAAATAAGAAGAATTTTTTAAATAAAACAAATTAATTAGAAATGTTTTTGATTTTTACATTTTAATGAAACCATTAAAATAGAATCAAAATTTGAGGAAAAAACAAAAAACACAAAAATGTATTTCATAGTGCCTTAAAATGTATTTTTTCTTACATTCTTGTTAAATAAATTGCTTGTAAACTGTGTACATTTCATGATTTCAATTAATTAGACATGATCTTTGATTAATATTACTTAATTTAACCATTAAAACAGAGTCTAGAAAAAAAACGAAAGAAAGAAAAAAAAAAATAAAAAAAATAAATAAAACGCAACATGAGAACAAATAAAACAGATATCATAGGGCCCCACAAAAGCAAATCAGATTATAAAAAAGTTTGTGCCTCACTACCATACATTTTAAGAAATACATTTTGAGATACATGTAAAAATATTCTACATAAGTCTAAGGACCCCCTACAGTACCTTCATGAGCCCCCAGAGGGTTCCTGGTTGAAAGCCTTGGCTTTATTTTTGTGCCGTGTTGAACATAAATCAGTGTAACACAACACTGAGAATAATTCAACAGAAAAAAAAGGTTTTATTTCCATTACTGAATGTTGTACCCCTGCTTGCAATATTGAAAATATCTATATAAAACTGCACATAACAGCCTATGAACATTGTGTCAATAACAAATGGGACATGTGTTAGACAGCGCTGTATGAATTGAGTTACACAAATATCATATCCCAAACGTTTGTCCAACGTTAGCATTGCTCATCGCATCACAGTTTGCTCCGTATGCGACACAAACACTGCTGTGGGTGGATGGGTGTTTCACAGCTTTTACGCCCTGGTGACAAAATTATTGATGACAACGCATCACAAATTGCACTTATTTCATATACAGATGACAGGGCGAGTGGGGGGGGATGTAAAATATTAAAACAGCAGTGCCGGGTGGGAACATTTACTTTTTTTAAATGAAAATTTAATGTTTCAATACAGAGCACAATTTAGTTAAACGGCAAAGGATAGCTGACAATTCAAAGGTGATGTGAGATTCATCAGAGGTTTGCGGCAGTCGCCGCATCTGAGGAATATGTGTGTGCATATATAATAAAAGAGCATGTAGGTGACACCAGTTAAATTGTAGGTCAAGGATCAAGGTGGAAAAAAAAAAAATATATATATATATATATATATATAGCATACTGATTTTAGAGTTGTTTTTTTAAAAGACAAAATAAAACTATGAGGTAAAAGTAGTTTAAAAAGATGTTTATCAACCATTTCATGTCCACTTCCTCATAGACAGGCTACAGGAGCAATCTGCAGTCAGAGATAATTAAATGAAACATGAGCTCATCTTGGACTGGGTAGAACGAAGAAGGGGTTGGACAAATGTGTGTGTGTTGAGGAATCAAGAGGCAATTTAGGAATAAGACAAGCAAATAACAGCCGTACATATTCCAGGGAGGTGCACACTCTATGCCTAATGCACAGAGACTAGACACACTAAACCTTGGTGCTCATAGGGGAAAAACAGGTTTGAATCTGACCTGCAACATGTTCTATTTTCAAGTTTGAGTCATTCCAACAGCATTTTCACCACCTCTGCCTTTGCTGAATGTAAAATCGAGACATTTCGTAACAAACCTGCCAACATTTTACACCATAAAAGGCTTATTTGCATAGCTAATGTGTTACGGAAGCATAAACAACAACAACAAAAAATGTACAAAAAAAATCGACTATGGATCTCAAAGATTTGAAGCTATGGTGGATAAGTACAGTGAGAAATCAAACCGATGTGAATGTCAGTGCATTTGTGCATAGCTGCGTTATTCGTACTGCTAAGCCTTTGCCATACGCAACGAGAAGTAGATTAGCCTCATATATGTAAAAATATGTCTGACAAGGCACAGAGTGGGAACATTTCCTCGAAAAAAGACAAATGCTCCAAGCACGTGAAAGCTTGCGATTACAGATTTTCTCCTCTCCTTTTTTTTTTTTTGCATTCTTTTTACCTCTCGGAAGCCTGACATCCATCCGTACCCTCGCTCTTTCTTTTGTTAATTCCTTCATCTGCTCTTTCTTTTCCATACCCACCTTCTTCTACCAGGGTTTTTACGGCACTGTAAGGAAGATAGCAGTCACTCTTCCTCGATTTCAAACACCAAGTCGTGTAATGGAAAGAAACCGAGGAAGAGAGAGAAGGACAGAGAGATAAAGAGAGAGAGAGGCCACGGCATTCAGGAGTCCAGGCGCCCTGCTGAGCAGAAGCCATTCTGCCTTACACTATCTTGTCACTGCAGACGCATCGCTGGGGCAGACGGGAACAAAAAGCAGCCCAAAGTCAATTGTCTCCACTGCTGAATGGCTTTCTATTGCAGGCTGCATACATTTACTCAGGCATTTGGGGAGGGAAAAAAAAAAGAAAAGCTTGTGCTATTGTAACTAAAGGCGAGAGAGGAGGTTGACGCTCACTAATATTTACTTTGGATCGTAACGACTGGGTTCGTGATGATGTCATAAAGAGACTGAGACACACGGCTTCCCACCTACACAAATATGGATCACGAGCCCGAGTCAATTTTTCATAGTTTCATGGTTAAGTGCTCCTTTGTTATTTCGTAATTAGCAAACAATTAATGAGTATGTTCTCTCATTAATTAATAATCTGTAATTATGGAGTATTAAAATGAGCCGTCGCAATCATACTAATCCATTCAATTGATATTGAAAATATCACTTTCGGATACTTCAGAACAGAAAATATATACCAAAAATATATATAACAATAACAATTCAAGTAATAACAACAATAACCCAGCAGATGTCAAATTAACTTCAGGGTAGATTTAGTTGGCTCATTACCGCTTTGTCGGGGCGCCTCAAAATGAATGGTCCCCGAGGGTTTAAGAAACGCTTACTCTCGAAATCCTTGCATTCCATTTTTTCAAGGTAATGCTTTTAGCCGGCCTCGCATGTGGTTAATTACGACGGTGCCTACAAATTAATTCAGCCGGTTCAGAGTGCACAAAGAAGGGTCTCGCCGCAGATGCACAAATAACAACATGCAGCCCTTCACTGAAAAATAGCGTACGTGTGTGTATGTGTGTGTGCGTGCGCGGGGGGAACAGCGCAGCGGGGGCCACACTGCCGGCTTCCTGCAGTCTCTCCTCCAGACCTCCCGTTTCTGAACTTGATGAGTCAAAGGTCAGAAAAACAACAAGTCAATAGGCAGGCAGCCGCCGCCGAGGCAGCAAACAAGGGAAGAGGAGAGAAACCGAGAGAGAAAGAGGAGCCTATGATTTTGGCCCTGTAATAGTTTTCTGTAATCTCTCTGTATTGATTAAACCTCACTTCAGAAAGGAGTGTTGCTTCGGAGCACACCTAACCCCCCCTCCCTTCTTTCTCTCTTTCCTGGTCAGAAATGCCATATGGAGGTAATCTTTCACCTTTGTTATTCCTCGCTGCTCCCGCTGCATCTGCCACTGCTGCCGCCAGCCTTGCTCTCTACCGGCGGAGAGAAAGCAAACAACCCGAGCACACGCGCTCACACACACACACACACACGCCGTCTGATTAGCACACAGTCAACCCAGCAGAGGTCTTCCTCAATTCGCCGCTGTACTTCTGTATTCCCTCTCGAAACAAACTAGACAAGTTTATTCTCCACACGTTAAGGCTTCTGCTGAGATTTCTCCATCCTGTAGCCAGGATCCGACAGATTATATGTTAACGGCATTAAACTACAATAATCTGATTTGTTAATTACACCACCAAATCAAATGTTACCAGGAGTGAGAGCGAATGACATAGTGTTATTATGTGAAAAATAGCCACCTCACAGACCTCACAAGTTTTCCTCAGAAAACCAGACACCTGAAAAAAGAAAAAAAGGGGAGAGAGGGATAGACTGAGAAAGCAAAACAGAAAAAAGAAAACAGCATCTGCTAACAAAAAAATGATTTTCAAGCATTCTGCCACATTCCCTTCATTTGATTCATTTAAATGCAAAAGCGAGAGAAAGTGGAAGGGGAAGAAAAAAAACAAACCCCTCCTGCTAAAAACACTCAATTTACTGACAGGCAAATGACTTCACGCTGCCACTTAATCTCATTTCTTGCATAATGCCCTCTAATTAGCATATCAAAGTGAATTAATACTTCTAGGGCATTAGCAATGGGGAAATCTACTCAGGGCCTCCAGTAGCAGTTAGTGGAGTGCCAAGAAAGCTCCCCAACACTACAGACAGCTTTGCATTGCAAAACGCTTCTATCCATTTATCCACCATGTATGTATCTCTCTCCTCTCCTCCTCCTCCCACCCTCTCTCTCTCTCTCTTTCACATCATCTAGCCCAGCCACTCTTTGAAAAAGAGAAAGAAAGAAATTTTTTTCATGCCGATTCTCCGCAGTGCCCCGGGGATCCCAAAAACAACTCAAACCTATCAGCCCGACAAGACTTTGAATTTGCGGTAATCTGCGGTTAATCTGACAATTAACTCGGCGTGGTTTTTTGTACTTGTCAACACGACGTTTGTCAGTCACAAGCTTCGCAATCAGCGATAGGAAGTTAAGATCAGACGTTTTTTGGGGGTGCAAATGCGTACATCCCTGACATTCTCATAGTCGAGGCAAAGGTACACACTCATGCATCCCGAACAGTCACACACATCATCTCTGTTCGCTCGCTCTACAAACAGATGTACATACACAGCTTTTCCTTCTCACTGTTTACATAGTTACAGTACAAACACTTCAGGTTTGATTTACCCTTTTTCGCCTTTAAGCCCCCTTTGCATCAGATCCAAAAGCAACAATGAATGTTTCATCTTTTCAAAGCTCTGTTCTCTGCTGTGATTCACAAATACAAGGCCAAGAAATCTCTCCGATTGGAACTTATTCATACATCAGCACTGGCAGTTGTTAGCATTTTCTCTTATTGTATAAAGACAGATACATTTAGCAGTGACTGCATGGCACAAACTGTACAATATCAATATCACACATACACTAAGCTCAACGATGAAAACTACTAATTACAAGAAAGCAAAATTATCTGGTTAAAGACAAACATAAATTGTCAGAACACGCACAACAAGTTGCAGAGACTGCGCTAAATGCGCGCCAACTTTCAGCGACTTAATCACGTCGTAGTTTTTCATTTTCACAGATTTGCTCTCACTGCAGGCACGAAACCTTGACGACAACCCCTTAACTTCTCATTTCTTCTACGCATCTGTTGAGTACGATAAGCGAAATGTACATACAGCTCTGACACTAGGTGTTCACTAGGTATGTGTGTGGTGCGCTAAAGGAGAAAAAAAGCTTCCAGAAGATGTGTTTGGCTGGAAAAAAAACAACAAGGAGTAGCAGTAGTAGCATGCTTATCAGTGGAAGTCTCTCTTATCACTCTGATGAGACAATGTCCTTCAACGGGCCTGTGGAGAAAAAAAAATAGAAAAGAAAAGAAAATGACAGCTTTCCTCATCTCTCAAAACCTGCACACCATAGCAGGTAAATTTAAGTAGCTACTGTTTTTGAAATCATTTAACAAGTTGAAAAATCTTAGAGCGGGAAACAATAAAAAGCGAACATACATGTACGAAGCAGGAAAATATCATGCTTGTGTTCACTTGTGAGTTAATAAACAAATTAGCAGAATGAAGCTTGTTAGGAAATTAGTCCGGATGCGTTAAGAAGGGGGAAGAAAAAAAGAAACCATTCAAACAGGCAGCGTCAAAGGGATTAACCGAGATTACAGCAACTGAGCTAGTAAACAAGCTCATTTAAATAATTAGCATACTTAGGGACTCTACTCTTTATGCATATTTAATTAGAGCTATAATGTAATAAGGGACATAGCTGTATTAAACGTAACATGATAGGTGCACATGGAAGCACAGTCAACAGCTGGAGGTGGGTTTAAAATAATCAAAATACTTGTACAATGGAAAATTAAATGGAAAAGTTATGCATAAATAATGCTATGAGTATGCTATATTTAACTGTTTTGTAAGCAAATATGAATAATCGTTAAAACACAAGAATGGAATTTGAAAAGAAAGGTATTACATGCGCACATTAACACACAATTCACTCATAACTAAAGTTATATATATATATATATATATATATATATGTACACACACACACATAATTTAAATCACCTCACAACAAACGCAAATGTAAAAACAAAACTTAATTTTGAGACACGACAATAGCCACTTTAAGCTGTCAAGGTACAGCAACACATTTAGTAATCAATTGTTTTCTCCCTTTTTTTAACTTCTTTTATTCTATCCATTACTGGACAGGCATAAAGAACTCAAGCAGACCGGGCGGTGGATCAGGGCCTTGCCCTCCCGCAGTTGAGACCTCCAACGGCCGAGAAGTTCATTAAGTTTTATGATCTTCCTCCAGCCACTTCTGCTTATAAGCCACACAAAGGCCACAAATCTGGCAAAGCATTATTCTGCCCATACAACCACACAGAGACTTGATAAACACATGACCTGATATCTGAATAAATGTATTCATCTTTGTTCAAAAATCCGATTTAAGCTCTAGTATGTGAACCATCCCTTTCTTTCAAAAATTAAATGAATCATTTGTGAACCTATTTATAAACTTCATACATATAAGTTTATTTTTAAAAATAGCACTCAAAACAAGCTTATTTTAACATGCTATAAAATAAGCTTTCAGTTTCTTATGCTTAAAAATTAAAAAGTGAAGACAAAAGCACGGTTATTAGTCTAACTCAGTGCGTTTGCCATTGTATTTTGGGCTCACCTTACAGGTTTCGCTCTGCTATTCTCCTTCCGCATTATCCAGAAATACATACTGCACATTCCTGGTAAAAGCCCCCTTATCTTAGGGTCTCTCTGGATTCTGCATATCTGGTTATGTGGTCATTCTCTCTTTATACCTGCGCCCTGCATGATTGCAGAACGCGCGCCTTTGCGCACATCACACGCGTTTGTTAACCGTCGCAGCATCAAGGGAAAACTGCACATTAAATTACATCCACTAAGCTACTGGACGCACTGAACTCATTCTGTTTCAACGGGTGCTGATTTCTCCCTCAAAGAAAAAAAAACTGTCTTTTGTGAGACAGTGACATATGCTAATGTTCCGTGTCATTGGGGCAGGCGGTATAGCCTTGGTAACGCACATGCTGAATTGATGTTGTATCTGTCATTGGACTTCATTTACAGTGCGCGCAACAGACTATTTCAGAGGTGCTTAAGCGTCAGAAAAAGTGGAGACAGAATTTTTCTGTTTGTTAAAGACATTTCATATGCACTCAAAAAAATAGATATTTTTTCCACTTCCATAACACACTTTTAATTAGGCTACAACAAAGTGGTGTCACACATGAGCCACATTTGGCACGATAACGTGCGTTTGTGATTTTGCCACAACAGTTAATTTATAAAAAGTCCCTAAATGTTGTTAGTGATAAATTAAAGTATGGTTTCCACTCAGGATCAGTGCTTGGCTTTAGTAAAATCATTAAATTTACAAAAAAAAACAACAACAACAACACTTGTGTAAGATCTCCGTCAGTAGTCAGTTAAGTCATAGCATACACTGTAAAATAAAATAATAATAATCAACAATTACCAAAATTAATTACAGCTTTAAATTCTAGTGGTGCAAAAGTAAGTTTCATTACACTTTTTTCAACCACTTCGCATTTAATTACTGATAAAGAAATCAAGATGAAACTCTAAGCACACATGAAATTAAGTATAAATTGCATAAATTATTAAGACAAGATTATTAGGATTTAAATATTTGTCCATGTATACTATGTGATCTAAATATTTGTACAAGTTAGGCTCACATCCAACTAATAATAAATGACATATCGATCATTCCTAATCATAACAAGTCCGTTTTAACACAACAACAAAAAAACCAACAAGGACACTATAACGCCAAGCGTCTTTGCACGTGTCGGTGAACGGTGTAACCTTCACAGCGCTGGCGTCTTTCATAATAAAATGGGAGCAATAATTAACTGCAGGACCGCCGATACTGCCAATAATTATCCAGTAAATTGGTCGCATAATTAGGCAGAGGAGCGCAGGAATTGGACCGCGCTCCGAATCACGAACACGCGTAAACGCTCACTGGACTCGCACTAGTACAATTAAACAAAACAAGGCTGATATACAACACCAGCCCCGCACCAAACATATCCTCAATGACAAATGCAGACTATCCCGAAGATGCATAATTGCCTAACAATTCACCAAGTGTGGGTCTTGAAAGATTAAATGGATGGTGTGAGAATAGCGCGCTGTAAACAAGGGAACTGCCGGGGTGCCTCTCTCATACATGCCCCCAGAAGAAGGCACTCAGTTCAGCCTCACGATGCAACGCAGAGGGGGTGAAGCTCATCATTGTATATCGCACTCTTTTGCTTAGATATCCAATTATAACTAATCATTTTCAGAAGTGGGGAACAGAAATGTGGATGCTGGATTTGGCTTGGTACAACTGGACTCCGCTGACGACCAAATAAAAAAAAAAAAAAAGTAAAGATGTAAAGATGGCGGTGTCTGAAGGATTAGTGGCACTGTACTGTTGCTTTTTTTCTTCATGAGATGTCTGTGCGTAATTTTGCTGCCTTTTTGTTCGGGTATGCATTATCTTACCTGTTTTCTCTTTGATCTCGCAGAGGACACTGAAGAGGGCTGGCTTCATTCTGTGACAGTTGAGCCCATGTTTCCTGTGCCATTTGGGAGCAAGAGACGAGATTGATATATAGTCACTTAAAACTCATAATTCTGTCGCATTAAAACTTCATAAGACATCAAGTCTAGAGTTTAAATTTAACCTTAAACAGCATTAGTTTGAGAGTGATAAACGCATATAGGCAAAGCTGGCTTTACACACCACAGAAGTTCACGACAAAGCTATGTAAAATTAGTACTAATATTTCTATTAATTGTCAACTAAAAAGTTTTGTAGTTGCTACGGTGTGCAGACGCATCAAGGCCTTCTTAAGTTTAGAAGCAGGAAAGTGTGATGTAGAAACTTTTAATGAGATGCCCACATGTGTTGAGTACTTTACCTGCAATGTAAAAGTCAGAGGCTAGGCTATTTTTAATATCAGCTACAAGTTTAGTGGAAAGTAATTGTGGTATTCTGTCTAAACTTTACAACTTGAGACAATTGTAATTTTAACCTTCACCTGGATTTCAGATGCAAACGTGACTCTCGAGGTATTACTATATTAACATTACTGTTGGGACAAGAGTTTCAATGAGTGGACAGTACTGTAAAATAAAAGTTAGCTGTTGTAACGTGTAAATGGAAGCACTGTAAGCTATTTAAAAAATAAAATGAGAAAGCATAAATATAAAGACTATGTAAACCAAACAATATAAAGGCTTATATATTAAAAATGCACCAACTTTGCTTGCGCCTCGTCCAGGCTTTGATCGGTGATGGTCATGATCTGATGCAGAATGTCACCGATGTCTTGTTTTCTTCCATCCCCATCGGTTCCGTCGTGTCCATGTGGAGGCGGCAGAGCCATGCCTCCCTGTACCGAGTGACCAGCCAGGCTGACACCGCCGAGAGCCTGCATGATCCGGGCTTGCTCGTCCATAGTCCGCCGCAACACAATCAATGCGCTCGTGCTCAGTCACAGAGATGGGTGAAATAAAGTCGGATAATGCACATGCAAAAACAACTTGATTATTTCATGTGCGGTGGTTAACGGGTCGCTATCGTGCACAAAATATTGAGCGTGAAGCAACGCAGCAAATACAATAAATCGCTGGATGAAATATAGTGGAACTGATGTCCCGGGAATCACTTTGTGGAAGAGATTTAAATCGTCTTTGATCCTCCTGTATGAATGTCCATTGGAGAAAATTAGCGATGATATTTCTTCTGTCTATTATTGAAGTAAACTTCAGCGTTCAGGTGACAGCGGTTGCCCGTTCAATCCTGTCCGAATCTTCATGCCAATTTGTCTTTTTCTCTGAAGAGCCGGGGTCCTTTGCAGATGTCTGGAATTCTTATTTGCGCTCTTCTTAGGATAATTTCGCCTTGTGCGCTTCTGGAAAACTTGGACAAATCCGTAGTATTACAAAGAGTTGCAAGCAAAACATCCCATGCCTCTGATGGAAAGTAATAATTAATCAAAATTAATGATTATGCAATTTAAAAGAAGCACATTGAGTGTGAACGACCGGCAAAATATTGCCTTTGAAAAGATTTTTCCAAAAATAAAAAAAAGATAAGAAAATAAAAGAAGCCGAGTGAAATAAATTAAACCATCAGCACCGGCGACCAGAGCTATAAAGATTGTAGGAAAAAATATAAAAACGTATAAAAAAGTTTTCTCACTTTCAGTAGGGAAAATAGAAAAACTGGCGAAAAAATTAATCACGCGCCATAAAGCGATGCGCAAAAATATCTGCTGGCGGAAATTTATGAGTCGAGCGCGCAGGCTGTGTGTGCTTTATGTTGTTTGATGGCAGCGGTAGTGAGCGATTGACAATGTGCCAATGCCATTCACTCAGTGCGGACGTGTCAGAGAAGAAAAAAAAGATACAAAATCGACATCAAAATGCACGCTCCGCCCTGCAGAGGAGGGGTCTTAGATTCTTGTCACTTCTCGCCGAAGCCCCCGAAAACAAAATGCCAGTTAGCTACTAATGATACTGCTGGTGATGATAATGATGAGACCAGAACATCAAATCAACAGCGTTTAAGTCTCCACTTTACGCGTGCCTCATTTAAAAGCGCGCCCGTGCATTGAGATGCCGTTACATTATAACCATTCCCAATAAAACAAACAAAAGGTCGGAGTTTTATATTGTCTGATTCAAACTAATAATGAATTGCACGGGCCCCCTCGCTTCCTTACACCATAGTATGGTCGCCTCCAACAAGCCGTGCTCGCAGGGGCAGGAAAGCAGAGGACATGTTTATAATATTGGAAATAGACGCCTCGAACCAATCGGCGATGAGTGCGCGTACGAGTGACGGCCCCGGCGACCAATGGCCGGCTCCCGCTGAGCAAGAACGCCCGCCCTCGGAGCGCAATACCTTTGCTACGGTTGTACAGAGAGATATCAACTTCTGATTGGCCGTTGCCAAGGGTGACATCTACTGCAAAAGCAGGCGGCGCTGCGCAGCGCTCCTCGGCAGTTGCTATGGTAGCAGACTGCTCGGTGGGCTTGAAGCAAAGAGACACACTGAAACATATCTGCGCCTTCCTCCGGTTGCCTCGCTTCTTACATACGCCTTACTAAACCCACTGTGGCTTTCCCGCCAAACCACTGTATTTCCGATTCCAAATCACTACTTTTCGTGTCGACTGGCGTTGTTGCGGTTTGAAATACGCGTCTTTTGTTCAGAGTCGTAAACCTAAACCATCTATGTTTTTTGTTCCCGTGCTGAGGTAAATAACAGCTCATCACACACCAATAACGATTACAAAGGAAATATAAATAAGCTGCATAGAATTACCATTATTTGTACACTCTACTAAAAGGCACTATATTTTGTTTCATTTTCTAAAGAGTTCATTTTATTCACATTTACGGTTTACATCCTTATCAGAAACTTAATTCTCAACTGCTTATAGTCTAAACCCATGTTTACTTCATTTTTACATTTTTATATATATTAAATACATTACACTTAATCTACAAATACAGTCGTTTATTCTCAGTTCAGAGCATCAACTGTTAACAAAAACATTTTGTGATTTTAATAATGCATTAATAAATGCTGAAATTAGCATTAAGTAAATTAATAAATGCTGTAGAAGAATTGTTTATTCTTAGTTCATGTTAAGTATTGTAGTTAACTAATGTTACCTAATGAACCTTATTGTAAAGTGTTACCATTTTATTTTATCCATTTCATTTTTTTTTTCTTTGCTGCATGTTGTTATGAATAATGTATATTTATAGTGGTCCAAAGCATTTGTGACTCTACTTATTATGCTCATTTTATCAGTAGGTATAGACATATAAGCCGATTTCTTTTTATTTGTAAGTAAAAAAAAAGAAAAAAAAAAAAGTTGCACTTTGCCACAAGACATTGTATGTACCTACAGGTTAATATTCATTATGAAATCCTCTGGTGCCATAGTTGAGGTAATGCATTTCGGCAGGGTTGCACTTGTGACATGACAGCCACTGATGTGATGGGACTAATTACCAAGAATCAGAGACACATACCGAGGAAACAGAGCTGTTAATTTTTGCACAGTAAGAAAGTCAATCAGACACCCTTCCAAAGGCACCAACATGTGATGCTACGCTGAGAATTTGTGAAAGCTGGCACCAGAAAGTCCCGTTCCATAGTGCATGAACTGACTGAAGGCCCTGTGGACTGCTTCCATCACTGACACACTCAACACGGGAAATTAACACGGGCTAATTAAAGAGCGAATAATCAGATATGCAGAAAATCAAAACTTCCTCTGGGATGAGCTAGTTGAGGATAAACAATGCGAAAAGAATCACAGAAGGATCTGTCAGCATGCCTAGAACTTTAAGAACTTTGTGATATTCAATACATCACAACATCTTTTGAGATCATGAGATTAAAGAAAGAGATTGTGTTTAAAAAAATGTAGTGCATTTAAGTAGATATAGTTTTGATGTAGGGGAGACCAAGGAGTGATTTAACACGGACTGAAATATAATAATAATTTATTAATAATTTTATACAATAATAATAATTCTTATTTTCACAAAATAAAAAAATTTTTTTTTTTTTGTAAATTTCAATTAAAATGTATTTTATGCCTAGTTTATAATTTAATTTGTGATTATGTTAATACATTTTAAGTGACATAAATGATGATCTGAATCAGCAGTTTCTATTGTTTAGTTAGATATATAACATCCACACAAGTTTTTAATATATATATATATATATATATATATATATGTTGTTTTTTGTTCGCATTTTTGAACAAATAAGAACATCTGATTTAGGTTCTGAGTACAAATTATGACTATGTCTATGTACACACATACACACACACTCACAAGTTTTTAGTTTACATTTAATGCATTTATTCTGTATTTGTTTAGAATTTCTTTGCATTTTGAATTAAATTGTTTAATAGATGTTATTCGAACTCTTAAAAAATCTGAACTACTTTAATTTGTAACAGATAATAAGGAAATATTATTTGTGACCCTGGACCATAAAACCAGTCATAAGGGTCTTTTTTTTTTTTTTAAGTTGAGGTTTATACACCATCTGAAAGTTGAATAAATAAGCTTTCCATTGATGTATGGTTTGTTAGGACAATATTTGGCCGAGATACAACTATTTGAAAATCTGGAATCTGAGGGTGCAAAAAAAAAAAAAATAAATAAAAATTGAAAAACTCTCCTTCAAAGTTGTCAAAATGAAGTTCTTAGCAATGCATATTACTAATAAAAAAATAAGTTTTGATACATTTATGGTAGGACATTTACAAAACATCTTAATGAAACATGATCTTTACTTAATATAAAAGAAAAATTGATAATTTTGACCCATACAATGTATTTTTGGCTATTGCTACAAATATACCTAAGCTGTTGAAGAATTGGTTTTGTGGTCCAAGGTCACATATAAACTTTAGAGTTACATATTTCGTCATGTCCAGTTTTTAATATTTAGGCTATATCAGATGGGCAATATCAGCTATATGCTCCTAAGGCATGACTTTGTTCTGTAATAGTTTGATATAAGCACCATATTTAATATACAACTACTGGCTTTTGATTTACACATCAATCCTCCTGAACAATACAGATCAAACAGTAGAATTTATAGTGGCATATTTACTTCAACTCTTGTGTATGAATTGGTGTTCGGAGCAATTGATTAAATTCTTCGGGTGCAATAAGTGGGTGATATATTAGTCATGGATCATGTTAACACAGTTACTGGATCCTGAGCAAGAATAATGAGCTCACCTTTAATTAACCATTTCACACATATCACAGAGTAAGACAACATGCCACAAGCCCTGTAATTCAATTGTTTTGGCTGCGACTGAGTGCACGTGCATGTGCGCGTGTAGAGTTTCACCTTCGTTTTTATATAGTCGTTGTCATTTTTATTATCAGTGTATAAATGAACTAGACTGAATATAGCATGTGCGGCTGACAGATTATGAATTTTTAAAATCACAAACATCCAATAATCACCAAACGACGCTGTAACACAACATCTGTGTTTATAAGCACGTCACATGAATTTAGGCAACATTTAGAAGTTGTTGAAGTTAGGAAGCAGACAAGGGGCGCTCGCTCCCTCGTTCTTTTTAGCAAGCTGTGTGGTTCGGCTCTTTCATATTCACTTGACCTTGAAGTATCAGCCCAGCACACTCCTGAGTTTAGTGAATGGAAGTCCCAGACCCACTGCATTTATCACTGAAATACTGTGCTGTCAGGTGGCTCTGTATACCTGTCATAGAGGGCTCAAAGGAACAGCTCCAGATCCTCTCCTCCACAACACCGCATGATTCTTCATTGCCTTACGTTGCATGCCTTTCCACCATTGTTTTCAGCCATATGTCAACATAATTCATTTTCCCCAAGTATGACAGCAAATCTTTTGGTGGGAGGGAAAAAAAAGACACTTCAGCTTATTGTGGTCATGATGCCATGCTTACATAATGACATAAACACAATTTCTATTATTGGATGTTTACTGCCCACTTCCTTCAACCGACTTAAAGTGCAATACGCCTATAGATTGAACGTCTTGAAAATATCAGGCAAGTTTCTCCCAAATATGGTCACTGTAACCTCGCTGTTGTCAGCGGTAACTGTTGATATTATTGCTCTTGGACAGAAGCCCACCGTTCAGATTATTTTCACTAATGAGCACACCAGGCTTTTTTTTTTTCTCTTCTACACATACTAGTTTTTCACCCCAAGCGGTTATGCTTACTTTTGGAGAGAAAAATATTACCCAAACAGATTTATCGTGCCAAAAAAAAGTCAACTTCTAAAAACTTCTTTGCTTAAATGAACACATATCAGATTCTGCATCACAATCTTATCATTGCACTACCAGTCAAAAGTTTTTGAACAGTAAGTTGTTTTTTTTTTTTTTTTTGTAAAGAAGTCTCTTCTGCTCACCAAGCATGCATATTTGATCCAAAATACAGCAAAAGCAGTAATATTGTGAAATATTTTTACTATTTAAAAAAACTGCTTTCAATTTGAATTTTCAGCATCATTACTCCAGTCTTCAGTGTCACATGATCCTTCAGAAATTTTTGCTAATATTTTGATTTGCTGCTCAAGAAACATTTATTATTATTATTACTATTATCATCAATATTTAAAACAGTTGCATTTTTTTCAGGATTCTTTGATCCAAAGATCAGCATTTATCTGAAATAAAAAGCTTTTGTAACATTATATACTATGTTATTCAAAAGCTTGGAGGCAGTATAATTTTTATTTTTTGGGGGGGGGGGAGAAGAAAGAAATAAAAAAAGAAAGAAAGAAATTCCTGATATTAATACTTTTATTTAGCAATGATGCTTTCAATTGATCAAAAGTGATGATAAAAACATTTATAATGTTACAAAAGATTTCTATTTCAGTTCTTCTGAACTTCCTATTCATAAAAAAACTGAAAAATTAATGTTTTTGAAACATTTCTGAAGAATCATGTGACTGGAATAATGATATAAAAAATTCAGCTTCAAAATCACAGGAATAAATTACATTTTAAAATACATTCAAATAGAAAACAGTTATTTAAAACAGTAAAAATATATCTTTTTTTTTTTTTTTGCTGTACTTTGAATCAAATAAATGCAGGCTTGGCGAGCAGAAGAGACTGCTTAAAAAAAAAAAACATTAAAATCTTACTGTTCAAAAACTTTTGACTGGTAGTGTGTAATAATAAAGTATCAAATGTATAACGGACACCTTCATCATTAAAAAAATAAATAAAAAAATACTAATAATAACAAAGTCAACTACAATTTTTTTCCCATTAATGCATATCAGACATCATAAAATAAAACATTAAAAGTATAATAGACCCCTTTATACATTTGCTGGGTTCTCAAAAGCGGGAGTCATCATAGTTGAGTCAACTTCTATAGTGAAACTACAGCAAACAAAATTTTTGTTTAAAAAAATCCATGATGGCATTTCTATGACCTTACAAAAAAAGAGATTGATTAATTTGGTCAGAAGAGAGAAAGATGTCAAATTTACGGACAATCTTGCAGTCGTATTACAAACACTCACACAGCAGGGTTTGCTGCCAAGAAAATGTGGAAAAAAATGCATCATCAGAGTTTGTGAAAGGGGTCCATAAAATACATGAGTTGCAAAAGCAAATAGTGTTAAATAATGATGTAAATTTATGTTTATTAAAAATGAATAAAAACCAGCACAATGCTACTGTACCTACCTCCCTTTTATCTCTTCAATATTTAATAACACTTAATTATTTATCGCTTATTTATGCATATAGGGGTGCTAATTAGTCACAAACTCGTTCTTATCTGACAGGTTTAATTGACAGTCTCAAAACAAATAGCCCCTGTCTCATAACATACACATCATTTCCAGGAGAATTAAGTTTTTGAAAACTGAACAGGCTGTCACCTTACTTTTTTTTTTTTTTTTTTTTTTTTTTTTTTGTAGTGACAGCCAAAAAGGGGCCCACAGGTGTCTCAGAAAGCAGTGACTGTGTTGTCATAATTCATTTAGGCATCCTTCTGCAAAGCCATAATTACCTAATTAGCTTGTTAATTAGGAGATTAGCATTTACTGATAGAGTGGCTTGTTTAGTGAGGGGTGGAGTGGAGTTCCAGTGGAGTAAGTTACGAATGTGTTGCCTTAAAGTGCCTCCCAAGTCATTTCGCTCTCTATTCAGGTCAGGTGATAGAAAATGTTCATAGTATTGAAAAGTTACGCAAATAGATGTTTCGATCACCAGTCTTACTGATGCATTTTGGGATGTATTTGCTTTAATGTGATCATCAAATTGCATAAGAAACACAGACATACCTTTACAATGCGTTTCAGGATTCCTGCTGTGCTCATTGTCCGGGTTACAGCACAAGTAGTCTAGCAACTCAATAGTCTCTCGACTATATGTCGCCAAGTCGTGTCCTGTTGCTGAGGAAGATTGGAGGAAATGACCTGAACGGACAGTGCCAGAGACGTTACTAACCATGTTAGCACCAGTCTCTTATCTAGTTTATGTGTTTGTTTATTCATTTCCCGATATTCGCTGCATGCGGGTCATACGTCAACGTTACCGTCAGACATGCTTTATGTTTAAGAAAGCCAGTCTTGGGCAGTAAATAACTAGAAGTGAAAGTACTCATTTCAGTAGTGTTATTTAGGCTACTTTTTAGGGTATTTTAAGTCATTTTTATTTAACACACAGCTTTACTGTGTAGCAAAAAAAAAGATATGAAGACATTTTTTTAATTCACCCCTGTGTGCAATACTTGATCTTCATTATTATATCAAAATATTAAGTTAACATTCACTAACACTATGTTTCTGACATTTCTAGTTTTATTTATTGTATCTAAGTGCAATAATCACAAACAAACACACTCACATATATTTCTAATATATATACAGTAGTATTTAAAATATTATGAATATAAAATGCATTTAGTTGCTGTTAGTTTTAAATTTTAACATTTTTAATTTATTTTTAAAAGTTGTTGTTTAAATAAAACAATGGTTTGAGACCTATATAATATGAAATTATGCTCCTTACAAATATTATCACCTTGTAACTTGCGGTATACAGTTTCAAAGTAGTTTTTCTAACACTAGTCAGTGAGTTTGTTTTAAATCGCAGCTAATATTAGGATTTAGGGAGGGAAAAGGCCATTTTTACTAGTCTTTCACACTGTGCTGTTGTTAAGTGTAGTTTAGATAGCGTGGCTGCTGTTTTTCCATTTTCTTTTTATGTTTAAAAAAGCAGAATTGTTATCCTGAATGTAATTTTCATAATTACGTCTTATTATATTTTTTAACGGTGAAAGAAAATTAAAACATTAATTCTATTTTTACAGTTCTGGTCTACGCACGTCCCTATAGCTTAACTTTTTCACCCAGCAGGCATCCTCCTCATTCAATCAAAGCTGCTCTGTCTCTCTCCCAGGCCAGGTTGATAAATAAGAGGGAAATATTGTGTCTGCCAGGGCATGTTGTTAACTCTCCCCCCACAGTCATTAACTCATTTCAAGTGCAATCATAGAGTGGGAGGTAAATTAACAAACCATTAAAAAATGTTATAAATGCACAATTAGCATGCCAACATTTACAGGACACATTCATGGAGCTGCAATAATTTTTGATTGGCCGGTTTCAGTTCGTCCCTTCTCTCTCCCTATTTGTCTGTCTGCCCATCTTGCTTTCGCCGTCTCTCTCTCTGACCGTCAGTCTCTACAGACATTTTGGTCTGGTGCCTGTTTGGCGAAGAAATTGAGGGAATGAGGCCTGATTTAATAGGTCATTGGTGGTGGGCACTCACCTCTTACATCATAGAGCTGAAGAAAAGAAAGGCAGACAATGAGAGGAAAAGAAAAAATATGGGAGACATGGAGGGCTTTCCCCCTTCCATCTTCCCGTTTTCATTTGCTACATTATTAGTTGTGCTGGTTGGATGAATTACGTGCCGGTTTGTAATCGTCTTATAGTAAGGATGATGATACAGCAGAGGGCAGCCTGCATGAGGCACCGCAGAACCTGGAGAATCTCTTTCTCAGCTTCCTGGGTCGATTGTAATAGGGTCATTAGCTAGTCTGGATCATATTTTAACATTTAGCCCCAGGTTATTGCATGTAACTTGCTTGATGGTCTCTGATATGAGATTACTGCTAAATCGATGAGCTAATGAAACCGTAATGGTGTATTTCAATCAAATATCAAATGAATGTTTTTTATAAAGTATCGCTTCGTTTTGACAGGTTAGTAACAATGTCCTGTTAAAAAGAAATAGGCCCCTCAGGTTGTAAAAAAGATTAACATTTCTTAAATCATCGAAGAGAGCCTGATAAAAACGTTAGCGTGCTTTTTTCTCCCATTGAGTGGAGGGCGGTTTAGCCTTTAACGTATTGGTTTACGGTGTTTGACAGCTGATTAAAATTCATTTAAAATACAATTAAACGATTGTGATATTGCTCTTACACCAATAAACAAGAAGTTAACACTGAGAAACTTACATTTTTGACAAGATATTCCAAGTTACTTGTCTGTTTTTGATCCACCATCTCCAAACGAAGCCGGACAAACGTTGCGTCACCGATCAATAAACGACTCGTTAAAAACGAATCACTTGAAGGAATGATTCTATGACTCACTCACAAAAACACCCACTTAGCATTCGTAAACGGATGAATCAATGATTTTGAACGAATCGTTAGTGGGAATGGTTCAATGACTCACTCACCTTGTTTCAGTCCTGAATTCAGAACGAATCGTCTGAGTGAATGATTCATTGATTCAGTCAAGAGACAGTCACTTGTTGTTACCACCTATTGACGTAACGTAAAAATACATGTGCTGGTATGCAATTTTATCCAACAAATTTCGCAGACTATTTAAAGTAGCTACTTGTTTTTAAATAAATATCTTAGATTAATGTGCTGGTTTACAGAATATGGTGATTAAAATTTATTGAAAATATATTTAGGTGATTATGATATTTAAACAAAGAGTTAATACTGAGTAACTTACAATTTAGAGAAGATATTACCAGGTACTTGTATGGTTTTGACCCACCCTCGCAATATAGTTTGAAACGAAGCCAAAACAGAATCAAATGTCGCGTCACTGATCAACAAACGAATCATTGAAAACAAATCGTTTGAGGGAATGACTCTCTCACAAAAAAGCCATTTATCGTTCCTGAACGGATCAGTATTTTAAATGAATCTGTAAAGTAAACGCCTCACTCCTAAAGGCAGTCATCTGCGTAGTTTCTGAATGAATCAATGATTTTGAACGAATCGTTAGTGTGAATGGTTCAATGACTCACTTGCTTCGGTCTTAAATTAATCGGTTATTTTGAACGAATCATTTGAGTTACTCATTCAATGATTCAGTCAAAAGACAGTCACTTGTCACCACCTATTGACGTAACGATGTAGTATATTGGTATGCTATTTTATCAAACTAATGTCTAAAACTAAAAAATCACCTTTAAAGTCGTCCAAATTAAGTTCATGCATATTACTAAACAAAAATTTAATTTTGAAATATTTACAATAGGGAATTTACAAAACATATTCATAGAACATGATCTTCACTTAATATCCTAATGATTTTTGCCATAAAAGAAAAATATATTATTTTGACTCATATAATGTATTGTTGGCTATTGCTACAAATACGCCTGTGCTACTTATGACTGGTTTTGTGGTCCAGGGTCACATATGTATTGGTATGCAATTTTATCCAACTAATGTCTCAGACTATTTAAAGTAGCTACTTCATTTTAAACTTTTCATTTATTGATTCATAAATGTTTTATTAATTTCATTTACTGTGAACGTTCCAATGCAGTAGTATCATTGTACAAAATCAACTAACTACAACAAAGAACAAGTGTTTCTTTTACAATGTTTCAGTCTCCTGTCACATATTTTCCTCAAGTAACTGAAAAACAGAGGCATAAGCAACATTTTCTTCACACATATAATGAAAGCACTGGCATCCCAGTTTAAGGTTTGGCCCGTGTTTTCAGAGTCTCCCCTATTCCAGAGTACAGGGACATGTGAGTAGATCCAGCCGGGCCTCCTCCTCCAGCTCTGCTAAGGGCAGGCAGATGTAAGGGATCAGGGGCAGACGTGGAGCCTCGCAGGGGGAAGGTGAGAGGTACACAGCCTCTCCGCTCCCAGTGATCAATCATTCTCCACTTGTCCTCCTCCCTGGCCCGCAGCTGTTCCTCCAACATCTCCTGTGGAAACACACTCTTCACTTTGCTTAAAATTATTACACAGACCATAAACCCAGAGAGGGAAAGCTCTGTTAACACTAGTGCACAGGGTAGTCACTGTAACCTTTAAGATGAGCCAGTGGTGCTTTGGACGAGAGCCATATATACCAGCCGGCGCTGGCTCGCCTCTTTCTTTTCATACCTGTGGAACTGATGTTTTTGCTGTGGAATTTATTTGCCACTCGCAGCCCAGTCTCAGGAGCAGCATTGATCCCCTTGATGACGGCTTGGACCGCGGCCTTCATTCCAAGGGCACGCTATCCGGAAAGCTTGTCAAATTACGAAGGTGTGCAGGCCTGTTTTGACAACATCATAAAACAAGCAGCCAGAAATTGTTGACCATCACGATGATGACTAGAATGATTATGTGAAGAGGTGGGATTTCAGATTGCTTTTCTTCCCTTTCGCACTGTGAAGCGAAAAACTGTTTTGATACAATAAATAAGGTACTGAACTGTTTGCTTTTTTTCCCCTTTTACTTCCCAGTACTGTCCTTGATTTGGAAATGTTAGTACAGACAGCCTGAATATCTCCTATTCCTACTTGCTATTGATTTTTGGTACAATATGCCAAGTCGTATCATATGAGGAGCGTTTATTTGACCTAGAAAAAGTCAAAGTCATCACCACCATTTATGTGCACAAATTTATCAAGTACAGTGGTGTTTCTGAAAGAAAATGTTCTAGGTTCAGTACAAGTTAAGCTCAATTGACAGCAGTTATAGCATAATATTGATTACCACAAATAATGAATTTTCACTTATCCCTAGTTTAATTTTAAAATAAAAAAAAGAAGAAAAAAAGAAAGAAAGCACAAATAAAAGTTACAGTGAGGCACTAAACATAAATACTCTGTTTTAATGTCAAGTTCACATTTTCTGTATAATATTATATATATTTATATATATATATATATATATATATATATATAAATGTTTAAGATAAAAAAATAAAACACAAAAATTAATTAAAAAAAATTAAACTAAAGCAGCGCCACTCACTTTCATTGTAAGTGCTATTACAATCATGTTTTTTGCTTAAAAAAATCATAATGCATTATTGGTATTTATATGGTACAGGAAATAATACATTTGCCAAATTCTTTGTTGGAAGCATCCGCTTACCCTCAGCACAACGGTGCATTCACATATATTAACTCTATACCAGGACCAGGTACTGTATGTGACTGGCATACCAACGTGGCCACTCCTACCCATTTCTGCTTTAAACACAGATCTAGGAACAGTAATCCATCTATTTCTGCTCATCTGCTATGAATTAAACATAGACGCAGGTCAGCACACAGTGTGTCTAAATCACTGCAGCCCGGCTGCCCTTAGCTCAACTTCTCTATTGACATAATGTCAGATATGACACTATTACTCAGCGAGTGGCGATGGTCATTTGATAAATAGTACCATAAATTGTTGACAAAACAATTTGTGATGTATTATGTTCGTGATGGGTTGTACTGCTTATCAAATCAAGTAATCTGGTGGCGGACGCCATTAATCAGCCTAATGTGCATAATCCTGCTGTTGATGGGAGACGACTTGCAGATTGTGGATGGTTTTGCATACAATTCCCAGTTTTAGATACAACCAACACTCTTACAAATAAAGGTTCTTTGTTGGAATGCATGGTCCTATAAAGAACCTTTATCATTCATGGCAAAAAGTTTCTGCAGACCAACACTCTTAATTGCAAAAATGGGATTTTTGCAGCAAAGCCATAGGGGGAAAAAAATGTTGGTTCCCCAAACTTTTCAGTGAACTGCTCTGAAAAAAAATGTACCTTAAAGGGATAGATCCAAAAATAAAAAATTACCCAATGATTTACTCACCCTCAAGCCATCGTAGGTGTATATGACTTTCTTATTTCAGACGAATACAGTCTGAGTTAGATTAAAAAATGCTTTGGTTCTTCCAAGCATTATAATGGCAGTGAATGGGCGTTGAAATTTTGAAGTCCAATAAAGTTAATCCATCCATTATAAAAAGTACTCCACATGGCTCTGAAGGAAATCAATGTCTTTTTGTAAGAAAAATGTCCATATTTAAAACTTCATAAACCTTAAGCTTCTGCTAAATGTTGTACGTGCATTCACAAGGACGTGGCATTGAATCGGATAAGATAAAATGTAGGCAAATGTGGTAATAATCTAATTCGGTCCCGAATTAGAAGTACAAAAGTACAAAATTTGTACATAAAAATGTCGGACGATTTTGATATAAGCCAAGAGGAGACTGGTTTTCCTTTGCTGTAAACAAAATTTGGTTTTTCACAAGACCAGCATTTTCTCACCGAAGCTTAGGCTGCGCCTACATCCGATACGTCAGGGGACACCAAACTTGTTCCTGGAGGGCCGGTGTCCTGCAGAGTTTACCTCTAACTTTCCTCAACACACCTGCCTGGAAGTTTCAAGTATACCTAGTAAGACCTTGATTAGCTGGTTCAGGTGTGTTTGATTAGGGTTGGAGCCAAACTCTGCAGGGACACCGGCCCTCCAGGACCGGGTCTGGTGACCCCTGCTATACGCCATCTGCTGGAACGCCACTCTCTTGTGAAAGTGCGTACAATGCTTTGTGAAAGCTAGAGATGGCGGTTTTTAAAGTTTTGATTATGACATTTTTCTCATAAAAACTCATTGATTAGCTTCAGAAGGCCTTTATTCAACACTTTTTATGATGGATGGATGCACTTTTATTTGACTTGAAAAGCTTGGAAGAGCCAGGACATTTTTTAATATAACTCCGTTTGTATTCGTTTGAAAGAAGAAAGTCATATACACCTAGGATGGCTTGAGGGTAAGTAAATCATTGGGTAATTTTCATTTTTTGGGTGAACAATCCCTTTAATAATATAAAGAACCTTTTCACTGTAGACCTCTTTTGGTACATCAGTTTTTAAGAGTGTGCACTCCCAAAAAAATAAATCAGATAAAATAAAATAATAATAATAATAATAAAATATTAAAAAGGGTGTTTTCACAGCAATGCCATGAAAGAACCATTTTTGTTCTCCAAAGAACCTTTCAGTAAACAGTTTTTAAAATAAACATTTTGTGAAAAGCATTTTAATCTTTCTCCACAACGAAGAACCTTTTGTCCAGCCGTCAATTCCAACAAAGAACCATTATTTTTAACCAGTAAAGGGATAGTTCACCCAAAAATGAAAACTAGCCCATTATTTACTCACCCTCAAGCCATCCTAGGTGTATATGACTTCCTTCTTTCAGACAAATCCAAATTAGAGTTAAATTAAAAATTATCCTAGCACTTCCAAGCTTTATAATGGCAATCAGCGGGTGTTTCTTTTCAACAGTCCAAAACAAGCCCAATAAAGTCTATCCATAATAAATAGTGCTCCAACATGGCTCTGGCGGGTGAATAAAGGCCTCCTGTAGTAAATCGAAGCGTTTTTGTATGAAAACTATCCATATTTAACACATAATACTCACTTTTCTCTAGCTCTTGTGAAAACCAATGTTTGTTAACAGGAACAAAGGAAGCAAAGTTTCCTTACTTTAGCAAAGGAAAACCTGTCTCCTCTTGGCTTATATACGCACCACTGCCGTCTTACATCATCAGTCTGAAGCGGCTTCCGTGTGCAACAAAAGTAATTATTATGTTTTAAATATGGATAGTTTTCTTATAAAAATCCATCGACTCACTACAAGAGGCCTTTAAACACCCCCGGAGCCATGTGAGACACTTTTTATTATGGATGGATAGATGCACTTTATTGGACTTGTTTTGGACTGATGAAAAGAAACACCTGCCCATTGCCCTTATAAAGCTTGGAAGTGCCAGGATAATTTTTTAATATAACTCTGATTTGATTCATCTGAAAGAAGGAAGTCATATACACCTAGGATGCCTGGAAGGTGAGTAAATAATGGGCTAATTTTAATTTTTGGGTGAACTAACCCTTTAAGAGTGAAGAATTAACTGGTACTTTATTTGAACATTCCACTGACAGGTGGCATGAGGAACCAAAACTTGTTCATCTGTGTCATTGCCATGAAAACTACTTATATTGAGTTAATGAGTCTATATTGAGTGTATTTTAATCATAACATTTTCTGTTGTTTAAGTTTATACTGCTAAACTAGATTGTTCTATAATTTACTCTCACATTCTTGCATTTACATTTTTAAAATCTTTGACATCCCTTTCCTTAACAAATCTGAATGTTTAATAACTGTACCATTTCTTAAAGCATATTTATGTCTCTTAAATGCACATTTATTTCAGAAACTTTAATTGTAACAGTCCCGTTCTAAAAGTTTTCAAATCTCATTTCAAATGATTCCGTATGGAAAAAGTTTTCAATTAGAAAAAAAAAGCACAATTTATCTCAAAACGGCAGTCATGTCATGTTGGTTCTTAGCCGATTCCCATTACATTCTGTCTCCTCACCAGACTACACACTCTGTAGTGCCGCTGTGTGGTGTGTTTCCACGCTAAGTGAGCAGCGGATATCTCAGCTATCTCTGCTAGTGAACTTGCTCATCTCTCCTGTCAGATACAGATGACAGAGTGTTATTTTCAAAAGCCCACCACAGACAGGAGGACTTGTTTAATGTGCGACAACATCCTGTGATCACTCAGCTCTCTGTATTATGAGCAGAGCTTTATATGTCCGTTTGCAAAGGCTCAAAGACTTGAAGCGTCTGAAGGAAGGAGCGACAGATACAGACACAATGTGTGGAAGTCCACGAGAGCAACACAAAAGCTGCTTATCAACTCTTGATAAGAGTTGAAAGGGTTTGCCTTTGTTTCCGCTGTCCGCATCACTTGTAATTGAGAGGCTGTCTAAAGTTGAAATGATTAAAACTGAACCATTCACACACCATTAAGACACCACGACTGTCAACTCTGCAGGTTTACAACATATTTCAGTATTATGTCTTTACATTCATTTTTTCCATCTTGCTTTAATGTTCGATTTGAAGTAAAGCTTTTGAAGATCTTACTGCTCAGTCAATAAATTTGTATAAAATGTAAGCTACGTTTTAAACTTTATTTGCTGTGTGTTGTGTATTCTTAAATTTATCTGCAATTTTCCAAGTATATATCGTCTAATATTTCAGTAGCACGTTATAATTACTTTTATTAATGATATTAACAAACATTGTCATCTAATGCTTCATAGATAATCATAAATAGATTTATATTAGAATATACATAAATCTGTTAAGCATAATGACTTTTTTTATCAAAAGTTACTTAAAACAATGCTTAAACAAATTGTCTCTCACATAAAACTGCAGTTCTTTACAAAAAAGATTCTTTACAAAAACAAATAGTGGTAAATAACATCCATTTAGATATCATCATTTAGATATGTCTAATCAAATTCACTGCTTTATAAAAAAAATGCTTAAATTTTAGACTAATTTTAAAAATGACCCATACACAGAAAAAGTCATTCCAGGATATACCCATGTATGACATCACCAGTTTCACTCTTTGCCATTGTTTTAATGTAGTCTGTGGTGAAAAAGTGATCAGAAGGCTTCTTGCCCTTTGCTAATTAGAATCTACCAAGAAAAGCCTAGAGATTTATGAAAGGGTTCGCACATACACCCGTAAGTCTTTCCCGTGCACCGGTTTAAAGTCAAGCAACCTTGAGACGGAGGGAAACAGATTGCTCACCAAAAAAAAAAAGAAAACATGTTCGTGCGGCACATTTCGAACAAAGATTAATTAAAAAGCCAATTGCGATACATATTTTTTACGGAGAGAAATTGGGGCGTTTTTAAGAGTGATGCATAATTTCCACCATCTTTATCATTAAGGAAATTTCCACTCCAGCCAACAAAAAAAAAAAAAAAAATCTTTTTTTAGCTTGACTAATAACATCAGGGCTTTTTTCCTCTGTTTTGTGAATGAGGTAAAAACCGTGGATTGCAAAGGTCTGCTGCTTCCTGGTGAATGCATCTGTAAAACATAGTAATTAAGTCAAGCTGTCAGTCATTGCAGGGTCCGGTGGGGAGTAGGTGGCAGATGAGGGGCGTTAAAATCTCACTTTTAAAAGAAAAAGAAAAAATCACTGAATGAATCTAGAGGTCTGATCAATACATAAGGCATTCTTTTAATTTTACGGTAACACTTTACAAAAAGGTGTCATTTGTTAGCATTAGTTCACGTATTAACTAGCATGAACGAACAATGAACAATACATTACACTATCTATTAATCTTTGTTAATGTTAGATAATAAAAATACAGTTGTTCATTGTTTGTTCATGTTAGTTCACAGTGCATTAACTAATGTTAACAAACACAACTTGTGATGATGAAATTAACAATGTAACAATGTTTCAGAGGAGCATTCTTAAAATCACCCTGTGGTTTGGTAAAACAAGTAATGCTAACTTGAGCTTCCCATGCTGAATCAAACCTGCTGATAACAGAGCAATAAGGTAATGGCCGTTTAGTCTAATTTCTCGGCTCGTTCTGCCAATACACGCACTATAAATCTGAGGGCGTTTTTAGTGCTATTTTTACAAAAAGTGAAAGAACTGAGACTACGACTGCACGTTTCAACTTGAATGTTAACTTTGTGTGCGGAGCGGAGCAGTACATAATGCAGTGCTGTTGCCTGTTCATCTCTCATGAATGTGCCGTTTCAGCACTGCTGAAGTCATTAACAGTCCCTCTGGTTTAATGAGTAAACCCAGTCTAATCTAACATTCACCACCCCATTTTCTCATTTAATACTCAAATCCTTTTTAAAAATGGATAGCTGTAACTTCGCCTTTTTTTCCAAACACAATAAGATGAATAGCAATAAATGTGTTTTCTTGGAAACAGAAGGTGAAGTTTGTTCTCCTTTAATGAAGCCACATAGATTATAATGTGCATGCTAAACAACAATAATAGTCATACTAAAACTAAGATAAAATATGAAATTGTCAACTTTTGTTTTATCAGCAGCAATCCATCTACACTGAAAAAAAAAACATAGTAAATTTCACAAATAATAACAAAGAATTGGCAAGTATCATATTGAATTAAATGTGAAATTCAGAAAATTTCTTGTAAAATGTTTTATTTACAACATTGAAGGAAAAAACAGTATATTTCTGCTTATTTGCAATGAATTAAACATGAATTAATTTAATTATTATTAAATACTATTTTAACAAACATTAATAATATGTGACTCCAGACCACAAAACCAGTCATAAGTGTCCATTTTTTAAATTGAGATTTATTTATAATCTGAAAGCTGAATAAATCAGCTTTCCACTGATGTATGGTTTGTTAGGATAGGACGATATTTATTTAACCTATTTAAAAATCTGGAATCTAAGGGTGCAAAAAATAAAAATATTGAGAAAATTGGCTTTAAAGTTTTCCAAACGAAGTTTTTAGCAATGCATATTGCTAATCTAAGTTTTGATATATTTGCAGTAGGAATTTTACAAAATATCTTCATGGGACATGATTTTTCCTTAATATCCTAATGATTTTCAGCATGAAAGAAAAATTGATAATTTTAACCCAGACAATTGCTACAAATATAACCATGCAACTTAAGACTGGTTTTGTGGTCACATATGTAAAATATATATGAGGCTTATATAAACATGGTCAACACACAGTGTCTAAATAATTATTTTAACAAATTTGGTCAACTAAAGGTTTCTATTATTTTATTATTTTTAATTCTATTAATTATTTTAACTATGATTCAAATTGCTATTAATAATTACTTAATCACTGATAAGTGTTTGAAATACTTCTTTTTTTTTAAATTTGAGAAACACACATGAAATCATGTTCACGTTTAGGGTAATTTACTCTCATGCCAAAGTGATTTGTAATGGATGTGTGTCTGTTTTCCACCGTAGCAGAAAAAAGCTAACCACATCCACATCGTCTAGCGTCGATGGCAGACAGACACAGAGAAAGAGCCTATACATAGGAGATGACCCGTTAATGCGGTTTGTCCTGTATGCTTTAGCCGCAATTCATTTTAATTGTGCGTATGAAGTTTAAAAGTATTAGTGTCAGGTAAAGATTCATTGCTGCGGTTTGATTTAAGGCCGGCCTAATCGGAAGCAACCATGTGTTCTGGCAGATGTTTACATAAGCCTCACTTGCTCCCTGACAGGAGTTAAAAAGTACAGTTGTGGTAATCAAATTGTGGTGTGCCAAGTCAGATGCACGAGGCAGATTGAATTAAGCAGGCTTGCAGATTTATGTATGAGGAGACGCCAGCCAGGGATACAACATTCATCTGAGTCGGAGCAGGGGGGTCTCCGAAACCCCCACCACCACCACCATCTCCCAGTTCTGCTGTTCTCCTTTGTGTCTTGTCGCCGTACCGGACTGACACGCGATATCGATGTTGATGCGAAGCAAACTTGCGCTTCGCCGTTTCTACAGAGACGAAAATAGGTTAGAAAGCGTCTCCAAATGAACGAAGGACTCAGAATGTTACACACTTATTCGCTCACAACAGACAGAGACAGAGTAAAGAGTCTGGAACGGCAAGAACAATTGAAGTCAGATTATGTCTGGTTCAATGGTGACAATGAGGCAGCGGAGGAGGGCGTGATTGGGGAGAGAGAGAGAGAGAGAGAGCGAACGAGAAGGAAAAAATCATTAGTTCTCCTTCTTTCATGTTGATTGCAGGCACGTAATATGATTGATACAAAAAGAACATCTAACAGGAGCGTTCGATTGTTTAAAAATATCGCCGCTCGAAGATGGCTTCCAACGGACCGCACGGAAGAACGCGAACATCTGGCCTCCGCTCAAAGATACACGGCTCTTTGTTGGGAAAATGAATACGATCCAACTCAAAACCATCTGACATAAATAGGCTTATTGACCGTGAATGATTTCCCTCTTCCCTCGCTTTTCGTCAATTCTGTCAGCGCAACATATTCTTCAATGGAACGGGTCAGCATTAAATTAAACCTCAACCAGTTTCCAATAGTAATTAACTTGAGTATATCGCAGGGCTATTATTCACATCTAAGTAACCTTTTAATAGCAGTACTCTTTAAACCCCACTGCAGGTAATGACTTTAAAGAGGCCTTATTAAAAGAGAAATGGTAATGAGCTTTAATAAAGCAGAGCAACTCTGAAATGAAGAAGCATTTTGTATAGAGGAGGACACAGGGACCGGTGTCTGAGCTTCATTAATGAGAATGATGATCCCAGCAGTCCCTCTTCAGTGTGTACATGAAGTTAACATTAACCATGATGGAGGACAGATCTATCCAAGTGGAGAGAGAAATGGATTCCTCTAATCAGAAAAGAGGAACCTGAGTAAATTCAATAAAAGGAGAGTCCTGATAACACAATTCGGGCGATCTGCGAAGCAGCAGAGACTTATGGGACGCTCCTCACCGAGTAATTACGGCGCACGCCGGAAAACGGTGACATTATATAATAACGGATGTGAATCGAACTGAATGTCACAGCTGAGTTTTTGTCGAACGTTATTGTTCGGGGCTCTATTTTTGCTCTTTAATTTGGCAAAAGTTAATTAGGCTTCAGATGTATGATGTATATTTATAATTGTGAGCCTGGAAGCAAAGCACAATTATGGGAATAAATTGCTGGTTTAATTTATTTATATTCTCTGCTTCTCGCAGTTTTGGCAAAGCATGAAAAGTTTAGAGCGCGGCAGAAAAAAAAAACAGAGGAACGAGGAAATAAAACCGCTAATTCTCTGATTTAACATTCGCCAATTCACAAGACAAGCAATTAAAGAAAAACACAGAGAAAACTGAGAGAGAAAACAAGGGAGGCAGAAGAACATAATGAAATCAATCTTCTCCAAACAGCTGGAGTTGAATTCCAGCTGACATGAGCACCTGGAATTGCTGCCGGGTACCCAGCACAGGCCCGGAGAAAACTGCTACACACACACACACACACACAACCACGTTCGCTCTTGGTGGCACTTTGACTGGCACCCCCCCGCCGCCTCGTCCTCCCGCCGCGAAACGTCGCAGAACGCTGCCGTGACGTTCCTGCGACTAATTAAAGGGATGATTTGTGCAACGCTGACTTTTTATTTAATTAATCACCTGCACAAAGCCATAAAAAGCCATCATTTAAAAAGATTCCTGTTAGTTTGCCATGTGCCTAATAGATTATGGTACATTAAAGAAGTGACATGATGATGTATTTTAAAATATGGCCACCTCGCCAGGCTGGCAAACTTCCTAACTTTTTTTTTTTGGAGAGGGTTCCCGTTGATACGAATGAAGTGTCAACACTAGCAAAAGCTTGCAAACGATTCCTTTTACCTATTAGGACAACTCGCTTTGTATAAGTGCAGCTTTTTTTGCTGCAGCTGCTCTGTTCTGTAAGACTCACGTGTAAATATGAATTAATGATTATACAAGAAGTGAACAAAAGCTCTCTGTCTTTCCTTCTCCTGCGACATGTATTAATTAGTTCAGAAGAAAACAAGTTCATTTGTGAGATGAATAATTTGAGTGTTGAGAGCGTGTCTGCGCGCGCATGAATGTGTCACTGTTCTTGTGTCTCTGGAGTGTTGTATGTGAAATTTTAAATGAATTTATTTTCAGCTGTTTAGAATAGTGGATAGCTTTCGATTGTTATCGTAGGTCTATTTTTAGTTTTGTTTCAAGCTTCAAGCTTCACCAAGACAAATTCCTTACGTGTGGAAGCACACTTGGCAATAAATCTCAATCTTTTAGTTGTTTAGCATGATAGTTGTTTTGCGTATCAGTGCTCTCTTCAAAATATGAAACAAATTAAAACAACATTAAAATGTAAAACAGTTAAACATTACTTAACTGGAAGAATAATCTTCATACATCTAAATGAAAGGCATCCTTTCAGTGTAGTAACATTTTAAATATACAGTCAAACCAAAATGTATTCAGACACTTCTCACATTCTCACAGTTTATTCACTATACTTTAGAAAATGGTAACAAAATATGACAATAACTCATCAATACTTCATTGACCAATTACCATGCTTAATTTAGTTCAGTCTGTGCTCTAAAAAGGTTAAAGAAAAAAACACTTAAGCAAAACATTGCCAGGCCAATCTGTCTAAATAATTTTTGGTCCCAAATTGTTATCAGTTTTACTGGTAGTCCACTGTATGAAGAATTTTTTGGGTAAAATACATAAATGAATTATATCTGGTGTCTGAATAATTTTTGGTTTGACTGTATGTTTTTATAACATTTTATATTTATATATATTTATATTGTTATATATTAAAAAGTTTAGTTTAGTTGTATGACTACATATGTACATGTCGACACAAATTGACAATTTGGGATATTTAAATCATTATTAAAGATATGCGAATCTCATTGCTTTAAAAAAAAACTTTAATTATTGTTATTTCTCAAGCTAGCAAGCAAGCAATAAATAAACAAATAATAAAACATTCAGTTACTTTTAAGTTTTACAGTGTAATTATACATTTAGGTACTGAGTAATAGTAATCAACTACATGTACTTATTATATAGGTAGGGTTGGAATGTGTAACGAGGACACCTTAAAATAAAGTGTTACCAAACATTTTTGGACTGGACTTACTACACAACTAAAGACAAAACAATGGTAACTAGGGCTGGGAGATATGGCCAAAAAAATATCATGATATATGAAAAATATCATGATAAATGTCAAATTTTTATTTATTTTACATTTAAAGGCAGATTTCTGCTACAATGTGAAAGTTGTAAAAAACAGATGGTTAACTGTGGTTTAAACTATACTTTATGGTCAGAACACGACAAACACTTCATGTTTTTTTCAGTCATTTTCCTTATCAAAATAAATATCTCAATAGAAAAAAATCTTAGTTCTGCATGTTTTAATGAGCAATATTGTTTCAAATCAAGAAACAGGTTTGTGTTGCCTAATAATATTAATAATAATCTAACATTTGTCTCTTAGAAACACACATTTGATAGTAGCTTGAGTTAGGATGCTGATGTAGATTTATGTTTATTATCAAAATCAGTGATATCTGTAAAAAATGTAGGGACCTCATTTTTATATGGTGAAATTTAATTTTTCTGACTGAGCTTTTTTTTTTTCCTATATCTTCAATACATGTCTACATTAATAATATAATAACATTTGACAAATATATCCAGATTTCATTTGTGTTCTTCAATGAATTCAACTGAATTCAAGTTCAACGTTTGAACTTTGGTCCGAGAGGTGCGCTTCAAATGACTAGCGCTTTTTCGTTCCACCTTTACCGCATAAACGCTGTATCGAACATTTACCGAACTCTTGTTATCATTTATCAAGGAAATTTATATTGCACGATAATTATCATTATCGATATATCGCCCAACCCTCATGGTGACAAATGTGAACAACATGCGATATTATACGCAATTCTGCATCTTTAACAAACAAATAACATACTCGCAAACCCGTTTCATTTAAGTCCACAGTCTCTTTAAGCAATTTAACCTAAACCTGGTCAGAACTCACCCAGCTGCAACATCTAAACACAAATGCTGCTAGAGCTTTTGGAATTATGAAGAACTAACTGAGCTATTTTAAGAACTAACTTTTCTGAGGCATTTTCTTGTGCTTGTGTCATGGTGATTTTTAGTGGATGTATGTAGCTCACACCTGTTCTATTAATATTATTAATAACCATCTTATCTCATTTACTATGGACAGGTTTGACAAGGATGAAGTGTCAAAATACATTTGTTCCCATTTTTAACACTGTTTTACAATTTGAAACCTGTTATATTAACGGTTGGGGGGGGGCACATATTTATGTGAGTTAAGTGATTTTTTTTTTCTTTAGAAGTGTGTATGTGATATTGTATTAATCTTGATTGATTCTCATATTATTATTTATGTGACATCTAATATATTTTAAAGTTTGGTTAAAGTTTTACTTTTCCCCTCCGACCTCTTAAGTTGAAATCTCAGTTTTCCACGTTCAACGTCACACAACCTGTCTCTAATTATGGTAAAAACAGCAATTAACCATAAATATTTGTTCAGCTCCTTTCACGAGAGCAGTGTGTGAAACAGAGGACTAATGTAATTTGGTTTCCAGCCTATCAAGATTAATTTAGCATAGGACATGATGAATGCAGCTGTGGCTGCGTCTGCGATGCATCAGTGTCAGGAGGGCCACTTCGCCCAGATTTTTCACACCAGTCCGGCGTTTGGAGAGACAGAGTGCGGTATTAGTCATTGTTTTTGGGGAAGAGGCCCGCGTGCACTGATTTACTGCCAGACGACGTTCAGCGGAGGAGGCGCCATTAGCCTTGACAATCCTTTAAAGCTATAAAAAATTCAGACTGTGTGAATTTGATTAGCATCTCTCTTGCTTGGTGGGAAGCCGAGCTGAGCTTGTTTTATCTGGGTGGTATTGAAATTGACACACTTTTTTTTTTTTTTTTTGCGCGCGCCGTGCCAGTAATACTCCAGCGGTGGCATTTACCTGATTTGAAGAAGATTGAAGAATAGGACAGGATCGAGCGGAGCAAGCGAAATACCCTCTCAACTCCAAAAATGCAGATGTAGCGCACCTGCTGAACGGAACGACGCGAGCGGCGAAACAATCACAAAACAAGCTATTTGTTTGTGAATTTAAGAACACATTAAGTCTGTCTAGCTCGAAGCAGTAGCAAGGGGTATATTACCTGCTCTGAAAATGATGAAGAGAAATCGTTTTACAAAGAAATGATAAAAAGCGCCTTGAGCGAGCTGCAGAAGTAGGGTGCCCGCACACGGGGAAGATGAGCGGGCCTGATTAAAATTTCCATCTTTATCACCAGGCGATCACCCCCGTGACGACTGCGTGGCGCTGACACTCCTGAGGATATCGATAACTTTTATATGATTGTTGTAAAAGGCCTTTCTTTGAGAAAATGTCACATTTTTTTTCCCTTTCTCTGTTCTCACTCTCTCTGTTTTGTCTCCTTCTGAGGTGCTGTCTATAGAGACGTATGAGAGAACAGAGGCAATCGCCTGTCAAGGCTGATACTCACTTCCTGTGGAAATATGATGTTGAAATACTCCCCGAGCAGATAAGTGTCTTTACACATGAGCAGCACATTTGATTGCCTTCTGCAGCGAGAACAGAAAGTGGATTACAACTCTCTCTTTCTTACTCTTGCTTGCATGCTCACACACACTGAGGGAGAGAGGGAGAGAGAGAATAGCTCTCTCTATCTGAGCATGAATGCATCTTGCCCAATTGTTATGTTCCTCCTTTGCACTCATTCACTTTTTCTCTCTAACGAACACACAGAGAGATGGAAGTAGGAATATGACCTGCCCTTCACAACTGGAAGAACTCAGTGCTCAAGAATATGAAGGTGCAGTCAGTCTTAAAGGAATAGTTAACTGAAAGATAAAAATTCTGCCATTTTTATTTTTTTCTTAAAGGAATAGTTCTTTTTTTCTTTCTTTCCAATGTCTCAACCTGTATTACTTCTGATTTCATACATGGAATTAATGAGAAAAATTCTGGCCTCACTTTATAATATAAAATTATAGTATATAAAATTAGACTATATAAAATATAAAGTGTTACATAAGGGTTGTGTGCTACATTCAAAGTCTTCTACAGACTTTTATTAGTTTTGCGTGACAAACAAAACAAATTTAAGTCATTATTAATAAGAAAGTCAAATGTTTTCAATGAACTGGTCTGAATGATTTATTCTCAAATACACTGATAAAAATGATTTTGTGGTGAAGTAAATCCTACATTAAAAACAAATGTAATTCATACGTTAAATAATTTAGTGCAGGCTAGAATAAAAAAATAAAAAAAAAAACTAAAGTAAATTCTAAAGTTTTAACTTATATTTTGCTTGGAATTGTCGGTTATGTTTACAAGGATTATTTAAGTAAATATTGAAGTTATGATCCTGAATAATTAAAAAGGTTACATTTTCACTGTTTTTGAGTTTTACACTGTTTTATGGTTGCTTTTGTTGTTAGGTTTAGTAACTTACAGTTTGTGACATCTGTAGTTTATTTTATACTCAAAATGACCCATTCATACACAAACACTATCCACTCATGGTGGACAGTATAGAGGTCTCTGTGTTCATCTGGGTAATAATTCTATTAATTGGACATATTATCTTAAAAGGATAACAAGCTGTCTGCTTGCTTACTTACATGTTTGTAAATGAACCAACCAAATGCTTTAAAAGCATTCTTTTTTTGTTGTGCCACATTGTTAAAGGAGAAGTCCACTTCCAAAACAAAGATTCACATATAATGTATTCACCCCCTTGTCATCCAAGATGTCCATGTCTTTCTTTCTTCAGTCGTAAACAAATTATGTTATGGAAAACATTTCAGGATTTTTCTCCATATAATGGACTGATATGGTGCCTCGCTTTTGAACTTCCAAAAAGCAGTTTAAATGCGGCCTCAAACGATCCCAAATGCAGTTGTAAATCCCAGCCAGGAAAGAAGGGTCTTATCCAGCGTAACGATCGGTTATTTTCATAAAAATAATACAATTTATGTACTTTTTAATGTCAAATGCTCATCTTGTCTTACTCTGGAGAAAATTTCAACATACCCTAACTTAAGCCAGAATACACAGAGTTCAGGGAGAGCGAGACACAAAGAACGTTTGAGATTAAAGTAAAGTATTTCAATTGTATTTTTTAAATGAAAATAACCGATCGTTTCACTAGACCCTTCTTCGTTTGAAGCCGCATTTAAACTGCATTTTGGAAATTCAAAATCGGGGCACCATATCAGTCCACTATATGGAGAAAAATCCTGACATGTTTTCCTCAAAAAAAAAAACTAATTTCTTTACGAATTAAGAAAGAAAGACACAAACATCTTGGATGACAAGGGGGTGAGTATATTACATGTGAATCTCTGTTTTGGAAATGGACTTCTCCTTTAAAGTAAATTTTATAAACTGTGACTGAGTGAAATGTACTTGTGTTGTAGATTTAACTTAAAATAATTAAGTAGAAATTACTCATCAAACTCTGGCCACTTTAAATTTACATCTTTCCTTTGCTAATTTGACCTAACTCAGTTATACAGAGTTTACTTAATTCAATACTTAAATTTTACTTTAAATTTATGTGTGCAAAAGAAAAAGTAAGTAAATCTTACTTACAGGAGCATCACTAGACCCTTATCCTGGGGAACGAGTCCTAGTAAAATACTTCTCATAATAAATATTACTGATAAATCCTCTTTTGGCAATGTAGTTTACTAGTTTACAATGTAGTATACCGATTTGAGAATCGCTTTCATTCAGATCGCGTGATGCCTGGACTGTTCACTCTTACGCTGAACTGTTTGTAATGGTTTCTCGCTCTTTTTGGGAAACGTTTTTAAGACAGAAAACAAAAAAGGGAACTGGATGAGGTACTGTAGATATTTACCTTCAATCCATTGTAGGAAACAAATCTTGCAAATGTCTTGTATCATTTGTCAGCAATGAAGCGGCTCTTTGTTGCTTGTGCAGCTTGCAAACAACTCTGTATTGCAGGTAAAGACAATTTATATCCATATATCCGTAACAGTATAAAAAAAGAGAGTATCAAAACATCCGAGGCCTCAATACCGTGTGTGATTGTCCAAAAAAAGCTATTTTATGTTGAAATAATTCTTCAACCACTTCCTCATTCCCAAACTTTTATTTCCTCCTACAGTGAAAGATCTCATATGTTTTTACTCATTAACTTCATCTATTCATTGTCCTCGGTTATCTACCACTGCGAGAGTGGCACATTACAGCTTCGCTGGGAAGGAGACCGGTGCCTCTCCACATTACAGAGTAAATAAATTTGGGTGCTCCAGAGGCCCGCCATTGTGGGATGCTGACTATAATTAAGCGCTACATTAGAAAAGAGGGCCGGAATAAAACATGAGTATGTAAATGCTGCCCGGAGCTGATATTGTAGTGATTATTACAATGCAGATGAAGCATTTCTCATAACTGCTGGTGCCTACTGATGCCTCCGAAAACATCTGGACCTTTTAATTGAAAAATGGCACAGCGCTCTGCCTTGCTGCTGCTCGCACACTAAGTGAAGTCAACAATTAAGACAAAAGCCTAATTGATAAAATTGCATTATTTGCTTATTTGGCGTTCCAGTGAAGATGAAACGTTTGATTTATCATTATTTACGGGCCAGTGGCAGAGGGGAGACTATTTTGTTTCGCCAGCATTATTAAAAAAGAATAAACACATACGTTAAAAAATGACCACATTCAGCTGGGACCATGTTGCATGAATAAATAATTATTATTAAGCTTCTTTTTCTATAACGCTGCCCATTTGGATTACCATGAGTAAATTCTTTATTACAGTTGCTTTATGCAAATTTACTGAACTGAGGTTCTTTTTCACCCTGACTCTTACCTTGCTTTGAGAATTTCATTTCAGGTTAATAAATGAAAAAGAAAATGAACTGCCTGAATCTTATCACAATACTTAGTAATAGGTAACATTTTACATTACAGTGCACACATATTACTATGATTAATTATCATAGTAAGAAAAAACAAGACAGCTGGTTACACAATATATCCATATAATAATCACATTTTAAGTACATGTACTTCATGCTTTACTCATTTTAGCTACTTACTCTATAAATAGGCAGAAAAATTAAAACTGTCATGCAAAAATTGACTGTGTTGCATTTTAGAGGCACACTGCAATGACCAAACCATTAAAATTCAATGAAAAGAACAAGTTTGTCTACTTTAGAAGTTCACTATGTTTAAATATGTTTAATAGGAAAAGAAATTACATACTGCCAGTTACTATGTCTACTATTGCTCGCCGATGAAAATACAGGTTTTGTGGTTGGGTCAATGATTCAATGACTTGCTCATACAGACAGTCACTAATTTCATTCGGAAATAAATTAGTGAATGCCAATGAAAATACAGGTTTTGTGTTTTTTGAACGAAATGAATGAAACATTGATTCAATGATTTACTTAAAAAGACAGTCACTAGTTTTATTCTTGATTGAATTCGGGTTTTTGAAAGAACTGGTTGAGTCAATGATCAATTACTTACCCATAAAGATAGTCACTAGTTTAGTTTATTTAAACAATGTCGTTTTTGAACAAATTGGTTGTGTCAGTGAATCAATGACTTACTCATAAAGAGATCCACTAGTTTCATTTGTAAATAAATTGGCATGATTGATCAAACTGATTGAGTCAATTAGTCAATGACTTATTTATAAAGACAGTCGCTAGTTTAATTTGTGAATAAATTAGTGTTTTTGAACAAATCAGCTGAGTCAGTGTTTCAATGACTTACTCATAAAAACAGTCACTAGTTTCATTTATAAATAAATGAGTGTTTATGAACAAATGAGTTGTCAATGATTCAACAACTCACTCATAAAGACAGTCACTGGTTTCATTCTTGAATAAATTTTTGTTTTTAAACAAACTAGTTGAGTCAATGATTCAACAGCTTATAAAAAACAGTCACTTGTTTAATTTGTGAATAACTTGGTGTTTTTGAATGAATTGGTTGGGTCAATGATTCAGTGACTTATAAAGACAGTCATTTATTCATTTTTTAATAAATTAGTGTTTTTGAATGAATCAGTTGAGTCAATGATTCAATGACCTACTCATAAATACAGTCACTAGTTTCATTCTTAAATAAATTAATGTTTTTTTTTTTTAACAAATTGTTAGTTTCAATGATTCAGTGACATACTCACAACGACAGTCGCTAATTTCATTTGTAAATAAATTTGTGTTTTTGAACAAATTGGTTGGGTCAATGATTCAGTGACTTATAAAGACAGTCATTTATTCATTTTTTTCATTCTTAAATAAATTAATGTAACAAATTAGTGTTTTTGAATAAATTTGTAAATAAATTTGTGTTTTTGAACAAATTGAGTCAATGATTCATTTTTTGTATGATTTACTTCAATGATTTACTCATAAAGACAGTCATTAGCTTCATTCTTGAACAAATTTGTCTTTTTAAACTAACTGGTTAAGTCAATGATTTACTGACTTACTCATAAAGACAATCAATAGTTTCATTCCTGAATAAATTGGTGTTTTTGAACATACTGATTGTATCAATAACTCAATTACTTATAAAGACAATCATTAGTTTCATTTTTGAATAAATTAGTGTTTTTGAATGAACTGGTTGAGTCAATGATTCAATGACTTGCTCATACAGACAGTCACTAGTTTCATTCTTGAATAAATTAATATTTTTGAACAAATTGTTTGTTTCAATGATTTTATGACATACTCATAAAGACAATGGCTAATTTCATTCGTAAATAAATTAGTGTTTTTGAACAAATAGGTTGTGTCAATAATTCAATGACTTATGCATAAAGATAGTCACTAGTTTCATTTATGAATAAATGAGCGTTTTTGAACTAACTGGTTGAGTTAATGATTCAATGATTTACTCATTAAGACAATCAGTTTTATTCATAAATAATTGTTTTTGAACAAATTGGCTGTGTCAAAGATTCAACAACTCACTCATAAAGACAGTCACTAGTTTCATTCATGAAAGAATCAGTGTTTTTGAACAAATCAGATGAATGCATGTTTTAATGGTTCACTTTCTGGCATAATAATATAATGAAGACACTAAATATAATAAAGCCACTAAATAACCCCACCACCATATGGCACAGAATGACTTTTAATTTGTAACAACACTAATTTTATTCAAATGTAATATGTGCAACATGAACACTGTAATGTAAAAAGTATCTAACGAAGATGGGAAGGTACTCCTTGTTGTTTTTGCTAGTTAGTTTGGTATGGTGCACTTGCACTGACCCCTTTCAAAGTCAACAAGCCATACCCTCTGAAAGAACTCATCATCAGTCTGGGCCCCTCTCAGCTAGATTTGTGGTCCGGGAGCGGGGCTGTGTGGAGCGGAGGGTACTGTTCATCTGCCAATATGGCACGCGGGCTGAGTGATGGGCGTTCGCCGTTGTCACTAATAATCAGAGCTGTAATGATCTGCAGACAGGAGGCTGCAGGGGCAATGGATTGTGGCAGAGGGCCGGGGGAGTTGAGGGGTTTTGTAATGATCGGCGTACACAGCCTGAGGTATGTGCACAAGGGCGTGCTTAGTTCATTCCACAGCAGTTTTCAATCCAGACCATGTTACCATTGTGACAATGCTGTGTATCCACCTTATTGCAAGGTTGAAGTAAACTATTTTCTTTAAATATGAAAGATTTTTGATTCAGTAGCTGCTGTAGTAAAAAATAAATAACTGTGGAGTAAACAGTAAAATTATTTGTGCTGCATATCATTTTAATTGTGTCTATAAATGTTTAAAATACATTCTTTATAGTATATTGTTAATACGATGTGTAATTTTAAATACATCGACATATAATAATTGTGCCTTTTTCAAATTAAAAATGAACTATATGAAAACAAGTAATTATAAAAATGAGACTGTAATTTTTGCTTCCTTTTATTTATGTATTTTATCACTCTCAATCGTGGAGCATTTTAATTTATTTCTTAATTATATAATTTATATACGCAATCTTCTATGCTATATTGTGAGAAATATAACCTGTAGTGATCCTGGCCATGTCTCTTCATCTCGCTTTAAATATATGCACAACTTATAATTTATGCCTTTTTTTCCATCTCCATGCTACATGCATGTGTGATATTCCAGCTCAACATCTGCCTTTCATTCATAACGGCATTGCATTAGCTCCGCGTCATCATTCATCCGAATATAAAACACCCCCATATAATTTATATGTACATCTATTTTAATATGTATATTAGTTCACCAGGGTCTCCATCATCTGCGTGGCACGTGAAATGATGGAGATGCAGACTTTCCTGCAGGGGCCATTATGATAATATCACATCAAAATGTACCAGCACATTTACATACTCGGAGACGGACGCCCACCTGGATTATACCTACCGCAGGATCAACATCAAACCACATGTCCAAATTTGGCTGTTTTTTGTCATTTGCGGGGAAATTTCAATTTGAAATTGTATTGTGCCCTGGAGTTAGCACTAGGAAAATACACCTTTATTAACATGTGAAAAATCTGATATAAGTGCAGCATATCTGTACATTTTGGTTAGTATTTCTTCCTTCCTACATTTAGATTTTCTGATTCACTGCCACTGTTTGCCTCTGGCAGAAATGTCCTAATTACACATGGACCCAATACAGCATCTCTTCCCTAAAGATTATATTTATTTCAGTGGAGCAAAATGATGAGTGTGAGAGTGAGAGAGTGAGAGAGAGCAAAAAAAAAAAAAAAAAAACAAGAAAAAAAAGGGTGGCTACTGCTTTGGTAATTTAAGAGAGTGCTAATGAGTGTCTGCTAACCTTTCTCCACCATCCATCAAACCGTAATGGAGTAGAAGATCCTCTTTCCAATCGTGCTTCATTAAAAACTTTCTATTAAATCTAAATATGACGCCATGTACCGATGAAATTAATAGAGTTTCAAATGCTTATATCATCCCCATGGCCTTAAAATCCTCCCAAAACATTTTAACGGCATTGATTTTATTATTTAAATATGATTTAATAAGACAGGGGTCTCTAAAAGTGCACAGGGACAATAAAAATATGCTGGCAAGATCAATTCACATTGATGTTGGATTCTTGGTAGATTAAATGGTACATATTACTTTATTTAGGCATTTATTTATGTATTTGGCTCCTGTAGTATATTTGTGTCATTCAATGTGGCCATATCAACTCAAAGCCTGATGATATTTGCGGGAAAAAATATCTACAATTTTATTTTATTCATTAAAGCAATTGAGAACAACTAAGTGCACTGATGAAGAATTTACACAGATTTCAGATTTTTGTGTGTCTATGTGTGTAATAATGTTAACAGTTAATATAATTTTGGTTACACTTTATTTTACAGTACAAGCACTTGCACTTACACTCACTTGGGGTATTTTTTTGGGTTATTTTCAATATTTTTACCCAGGTGCCGTGGAGTTTTTCTGCAACTAAACTGCTGGGTCATTTTTAATGCTGGGTTATTTTTTTCTGCGTAACCGCTGGGTTAAGCCTGTCTCTGACGAAACAACCCAGTTGCTGAGTTACAGTCAGAGTGTGGGCTTTTTTAAGTCCTATACATTGTATTTAATTTATAAAGTCTTTACTGTGCTGCAAATTATATTATTTTACACAATGCAACATAAGGATGAGATGTCAGTCAGCTGAGTCAGCAGTGGTTGTTTCGAAGAATGGAAATGCCTTTTGCCTTGCACAAAATTTTATTCATTTAGATTTTATTCATTAAAGTACTGAGTTTAATTTAATTTGATATTAAAATATGTTCTCCAATGTCAGTACTGTTTGTTTATGGGCAGGTTTTAGAGTCAGTCACGGCATCTTTCAGCTACGAGTGAAACGCGAGGCTGTGATCTGAACTTTTCTATTTTATTAAATAACCCAGCATGTGTTGTGTCCCATATTTACCCAGCACTGGGTTGCCAAATAACCCAAGTTGGGTTGTTTTTAAGCATTTTTAGAGTGTATGTGTATACTTATAGTGTAGAAAAAAACATGGTAATCGGTAATACATTGGGGTGTAATACATGTATTCGGTGATACATGTATTCGTACCGAACCGTCACGGTATGGGCATCTCGGTTTGGTGCATGAGGCCTTACAACGAATACAGGCAATTCACCCTCAATCCAGAAGGGTGCGCCCGCAGTAATGCAACACTGTTTGATAACAGTGAATGCCAAGAGTTGCGCACTTGGAGCTTTGTGCTCTTGTATCCTTCCTCTCTCATTTGGCACAATTCCACATATTCCATAATATTTCCATATTTGTGATGTATCTAAATGCTAAACTAATATTTATTATGTTAATTGTAGACTTTGTACTTCAGTCGCATTCTAACGGTGACACAGTGAAGTCTGGTTCACTGTGTTTTATTTTGATAAAGATAAAGACAACTGCGCTGTGAAGTTAGCAATGCTAGAAGCCTGGAACTGATAGGTTTTGTGTTTGCGTGCGCCGGCGCGATTCAACTTTCCTCGTACCAGCAAAATCAACTTAAACAAAAAACTAATAGAATGTCGCTTTCTGCCATTTTAGTTTCCTTTGTGTCACAAAACTGAACTGAAACTCAGCAAATATAGGCTATGTTATGTGTCGCACAGTTTTTTTCCCCTTGTCTATCAGTTAACTAAAATAAATATATTTCAAGTATTTATTCCTTGTATGTATATATGTACTGCAGATTTTATAGCTTATGTATGACATTAATTTGATATAATATTTAGTATTTTCACATGTAGGTGGAAAAAATAGTAATTTGTACTACTGTCTGTTTAAAATAAATGCAAAGAAACCTAGCATAGTAGATTTGTTTTGTTTTTTTCTGTTGTACCGAAATTGAACCATGACATCTGTGTACCGTTACACCCCTAGTAATATAATGTAACTACATAGGTTACTGTAATTACTACAATAGTATATACATGCAGCATAGGACTGTAAAATAAAAAAGCACAATATGTTCTGTTAAGCATATGAAGTATTGCTGAAACTTCTATGTAATTCTGTCATTCCTTGAGTACGTACATATCAAAATATATTCCTCCTCAAAGAACGTGAATTAATAATGACAGTTTGAATTTGCTCTTTTTGTTAGCATGTTTGCATTCCTCTGACTTTGTCTTAATGTAGACGGCTGCTACCAGTGCAAGTCCATATGCAGAATGGTGTGTCAGGCTTCATTGTGTGCGAGTATGTGTGTGTGTGTGTTTGAGAGTCTTAATTAGCGGCTTGCCTTCGATTGGGTGACATGTTACCTGTCAGAGTCAACACGCAGCGCTATTCAAGCCTGGACTGTTTGTTTCTGTCACTCAGCTGCCAACAAACTCCCAATTTTATTCTTTCTCTCTCCCTCCCTTCCTCTCTTTTCCTCCCTCTCTCCTTCTGTCTTCATTCAGCTTAAAGTTATTAGGATTCACTTCTTAAAATTACAGTTTCAGCATTGTAAAATGAAAATGAGTATTATGACTATTCAAGAGAACATTTATAGAAGGTTTCCCAACAGCTAAATAACATTAATAAACTGAGAGGGGGAAAATATTCCAGACATTTTTTACAGACTCTGTAGAAACTTTGCATTTGCTATATGGTTTTGTTTCACAGACCTGGCAACCCTGATACAGGTCTGCAAAACAAAACCAAAACCAGTCCAAAACTAATTAATTTTCACTCACCCCTCCATCAAAATCGTGTTCCATGTCAAGTTTTATCCCTGGACTAAAAACAACCCACAGCAACAGTAAACAGAGGACTTGGCAACACTATATATATATATATTTGTGTAAGAAAACCAGAAGAGACAACACCAACAAAAGTAAAACAATATATATATATATATATATATTTTTTTTTTTTTTTCTTTTTCATCGAAATTTAAACTAACTCAAAATGAGTGACAACAAGCTCGCCTGCTGAGTTGTCGAAGTGCGTTTAACGAGAACTCATAAAGTGCTGACTTGAGCTCCATGTGGAAGTGTTTAAACACGTGTGTGTGAGAGTGTGTGTGTGTTGTGACAGACTAATAGTCCGTTCAGGTGTTTTCTGCCTTTGCCTGTTATAAATATGGGTGGCCTTGTTTTTGCTGGGCCGGAGGGTCATGTTTTTATGAGTCAGGCTAATCAGCTCCACTGACAGCACAAACATGATAATTACCCCACCAGTCACACACGTGCACACGTTGCTTTTTCTTCATCGGAAAGATAATATTTTGAACCTCATCAAAGAAGAGGAGTGTTTGAGGAACGCATGTGAGGTGACACGGCTGTCTGACAGGTGGTAATTAGCCTGAGAAGGGCACGACTCAGGGGTGGAGTAATCACACGGCTCAGGTAGACGCGCCAATGTTTGCCACTCGCTCTGCCCTTACTGTGATTATTGTGAAGAGGCCCTTCAAACATCAGCCGCCTTTCAACTCTTGTTTATAACAATATCACACCATCTGTCCGTCTTTCTGTCACTCATCCGCTGCGTTTGATAGAGTTAAAAAACAAAGAGGATGGCTGAGGATGCCTGAAGTGTGCCGAGCGCCGTATCAAACCCACGACAGGTGTTGTTCCGGCACCGGGTGTATTTACTAAGGCACATCCCCAGTGCTTTTCCCATCAAAGTAAAGAACTCCCACACTTAGCCAGATGTGCGCAACGCCTGTGTCAGTTCGATGCCCCCTAACCTTTTCTGCATCGACGACGGACTGAAGGAGAACAGCGAGAGGGCAAAATGGCAAATGGTGAGGTGTACACAGTGCCCTCTCTGCGCTATAAATCAGACAGGCAGGCAGGCCTGAATGAGCTTCTCCTGCAGTCCTCGCTGCTGGCACTACCCATCGCCATTCATCACCTCCCTCCTTTCCTTCCTGCTCTCTTAAAGGCCACAGGAAGTAGTGCAGACCATCTCCACGACTTCGCCACCCACTCGTGAGAGCATTTCATCCAGCCGCCCTGTCAACGACTCCTTTGACGTGCTCAGAAAGCAACACCAATGGAGCAGTTGAGAGCAGTTTCTCTTCAAAATATTGGGTGAGAAAAAAAATTGTAGTACAAAAATAAAACAACATATTACAAAATATAACATTAGAAAGTCTATAAATCACTCTTTTTTTCTACAGAAATATTGTCCGACAGTGACACCATCCGCGTCTCTCTTGCCTCCCCTCAACCCATTGAGTTTTAACAGTCCTCCAAAAGCATGCGTAGAGTCTGATGGGGGGTGACTGAGAATCAATGGGGGAAAGTCATGTGAGAGGCAATGCCTCCATCATGATATGATTTGATATGACCAGCTATGGTCGGCTGTGATTGGTTCATGCGATAAATCCCGCCTCTTGTGTTTGTGGGTGTTCAGCGTTCGCAAAATAAGTCTGAATTAACAATATAATGGCGTTAACGTTAAGACTAATTTTAAAAAGTAAGTAAACAACTCGCACATTTAGATTTAACCACCTTTGCATCAAAATACGACTTAAAATAGACTGAAAACATGATCTGTGGGAGTTTTGGTAAAATTTAATGTAAATCTCAATGTCTGTGACTGATATTTACCGAGCGTTAATGACAATCCAAAAAATGAAAAAAAAAACAAAAAAAAAACAGACTATTAAAAAGACTACAGTAGCTGAACGTAAGCTCACAAAATATATTTGTGTAAGAAATATATATATTGTTTAAATTGTTATTGCCTTGAGTTATTATTTTGGAATAAATGTAAAATGCTTAAAAACATAACTTGATGAGATTCATACTTTGCTTCAATAAATAAAATATTGATTATATTGCTAATGTAAAAATATAAAATAGACTAGTAATGTTTATTTAACCAAGAAAATGTGACTGGGACATGAATTTTCATTTGATTATAAAAAAAAAAAAAAAACTTTGAGGACTAATACAGTATAATATATCAGCGATTTCAGCTCAGAGGTTGCTGAACATTGCTCTTATATAGGCATAAATATATGTTAATGATTTTATTTTATTACTTATTACATTTAATTATGAGTTATGCTTGTAATATTTTAAATAATATAACAGTTTTAAATTCTAATAGCTTTAGATGTCAACATACATGTTGTAGTGAAAGTGTGTACACACACGCATGCACTTATTAAATTATTATTTTACTAGCAATAAAATAAATATACGCTACCATTCAAAAGTTTTGGGCCCTGTACTCACAAAGTCTGCATTATTATTTAACTAAAATATAGCAAAAACAGAAATATTCTGACAATATTATTACAATAATAATAGGTATTTTGTATTTAAATATGTTTTAAAATATAATTTATTCTTGTGATGATAAAACTTCATTGTCACAAGATCCTTCAGATTCATTCAAATATGCTTTTTTTATTTTCAGTGTTGAAAACAGTTGTGTTGCTTAATATTTTTGTGGAAACCATGATACATTATTCAGGATTATATGATAAACAAAGTCCAAACGAATAACATTTATTTAAATTAGAGTGTAACACTGTAGCCTATCTATATATCTGTCTATCTATCTTGGTGTCTGCATCACTAACACCATGTCAAAACCACAGTTCTTAAGTAAACCTGAGGGTCAGTGTGACCCCAGTGATTGCTGGAGGAGTTAACGGGGTTAGTTTCTTACTGTAAATTGCATTCTGTAGACCTTGCTATTATTCAAACTGTCACTAAAACATAGCCTAATCTTAGTGATGGTGAAATTCATTTACCAACTAGAGGCAACATGCCATTTCACAGTCTCAGAATAGCACTTTAGAAGAACATTTATGTGCAAGTTTAGGCAGTCAAGAAACTTCAGCTCTGATCACATACAGGTCTGTAGGCAGGGTAATAAGTCTACAAAAGTGAAATGGGGTGCCTGATCCCCTGAGGTTCCTCTGTAGAAAGAGAATGAGAGAGAAAGAGACAAGAGAGATACTGTACATTCTTCACAGTATCAATGAGCAAACCATTAGCCTGAATCCAAAATGGGTTCTGTTATCCAGCTGGCCTCAAGACTTGTGATAGAGCCATAACAGCAATAGAGCTGATAAAAATAATCAGACAACAAGACACACGGACAGAGAAAAATAGAGATAAAATTGTATACTTTTGAATTCAGAACATTAGCATTTATCTGACTGAAATGTGTTAAATGTCCTAACTAGATACTGAGAGCAAATGGATTTTTGGCAATATGGACACATAATTAATTAAAATATGTAAGTTATTTAAAAACACACAATAAATATAAAAATATTGGTCACACTTTATTTTAAGGTCCAATTCTCGCTATTAACTAACTTTTAACAATGAATTTTGCTTCAATAAACGATTAATTTGCTGCTTAGTAGTAGTTATTAGGGTATTTGTTAAGTTTAGGTATTGGGTAGAATTAGGGATATAGAACATGGTGATGCAGAATATGTGCTTTATAAGTATTAATAAATAGCCAATATGTTATGAATAGGCATGCTAATAAACAACTACTTAATAGTGAGAATTGTTCCCTATACTAAAGTGCTACAAAATGTAATTATTATACATAACCACCATGTGACCTGGCCCTACTACATCTTAAAAATAAAACTGGAAATTAATTTTATAAAATAAAATAAAATAAAAAGTTTTCTTGGAAATTTTGGAAATGTGGTAATTAGTCGAGAATTCAAAGTCCTTTTTTGTGTCCTCAGTACCCCTCATGCATTAAATCTTTTGAATTATTGCTTTAAATAACAACAGCAAATGACCATTTGATCGTCAAATTATCATTTTAAAGAAAGTGACAATTTTTGCTTTGCTTTTGCATGTATGTATTAGCAAAGAATTTGATGAATTTTGTCATTTTACTAGTTTGATTGTTTCACTGAAATAACGGCGTTTTGAAATTAAAATGATCCTCATCTACACTAGCGTGTAGATGCCCTGGAGCCCTGGAGTTTTCACACTAAAACGGGGTCTGCAGTGTTTTCAAAAGTTTCAGTTTTCGAGGGTTGAAAACGCCGGAGTAGTATAAACGACAGGCCTTTAGTATAGGGAACAATTCTCATTATTAAGTAGTTGCTTATTAGCATGCCTATTCATAACTTAACATTGGGTATTTATTAATACTTAATAACCGTAGCAAAAGTTATGCTTTTTAAAATGAAAACGCACTAGTGTAAACGCAGCCTGAGTTTCATTCTGTTAATTGTCTCTGTTTAAATAATCAAAAGTTAAGCAAATTTAAGTGCCTGGGCCTGTCTAAAGTGTTTCTAAAAGAAATCTAAAAATCTCTACAAGTCTGGTATAAAAAGGCACTCTTTAATCCCATTTTGCATGACTTGTGCTTACTGTGAAGCAAATTTGCTAATACAGCATATTGTTTCCTTCTATTTGTATGAGTTTAATCTTCTCCACTAAAGATTTTTTCATTCATTCCCTCACTGTTGCTCTACTAAAATGACTTTAAATGAGTTGATTCTTGTCAAGAATGGTACTTCTACCACAGAAAGATGACAGGAGCTATTTTAGCTTGTGCAGTAATGTGTGATGTTAAAGAAATAAATGAATGGCCACGGCACAGATATGTGTCAGATCAAGAAGCACATGTGAAAATGAATCGTAAATGGAAAAATATAATTTTTGTGCTTAAACTACTCTTACTTTGCTAAAAAGACCTCTATGAAAGAGCTGTGTGGTGTTTAGACTGCACTGATGAGCTGTGGTTCCTCCTTCCTAGCAGTTTCAGCAAATATAGTATCTGGTCTGAAGGCAACAAGACCTCCATTACAGGTGAGTATTTTGTTCTCCATTTAGGTAGTAGAAGAACTTGTATGGCTTTCTATAGCTCTGTTCCTCTATTTCTTCGTTTCAAAGTAGGTTTATAGCAAGGGCCCCAGCAGTTCCCTACGCTTCACCAAACAATGTCTTTAAACTCCACCGTAAATCAGTGCCAGAGAAACTGCAACAGCAAAATCCTGTTGGACTTATCGTCTCAAAGGCTTGTAAACTAATATTGAAATAGGTCTTAATGCACACACAGCTTTGAGCCTTTAAAGGTGAAACAGAGCACTTTGTCGGTTGACTATTTTTTGAGTTCTCACTAGTGTTCATAAGTAAAGTGCACATACAGTTGAAGTCAAAAGTTTACACCCCCCTTTCAGAATCTGTAAAATGTTATTTTAACAAAATAAGAGGGATCATACAAAATGCATGTTATTGTTTATTTAGTACTGACCTGAATAAGATATTTCACATAAAAGATGTTCACATATAGTCAACAAGAGAAAATAATAGCTGAATTTATAAAAATGACCCCGTTCAAAAGTTTACATACGCTTGCTTCTTGATACTGTGTTGTTACTGAGTCCCTTGTTTTATCCTGAACAGTTAAACCGCCTGCTATTCTTCGGAAAAATACTTCAGGTCCCACAAATTCTTTGGTTTTTCAGCATTTTTGTGTATTTAAACCCTTTCCAGCAATGACTGTATGATTTTGAGATCCATCTTTGCACAATGAGGACAACTGATGTGCAACTATTACAGAAGGTTCAAACACTCACTGATGCTCCAGAAGAAAAACGTAATACATTAAGAGGGGGTGAAAACTTTTTGAATTTAAAGATCAGGGTAAGTTTAACTTATTTTGTCTTCTGGGAACATGTAAGTATCTTCAGTAGCATCTAAAGTGAAGAATTAAATGAAAAAAAAAAAAGATATTTAGGCAAAATAAGAAAAATGTATACATCTTCATTCTGTTCAAAAGTTTTCACCCTGCAACTCTTAATGCATTGTGTTTCCTTCTGAAGCATCAGTGAGTGTTTGAACCTTCTGCAATAGTTGCATATGAGTCCTTCAGTTGTCCTCAGTCTGAAAAGATGGATCTCAAAATGATGATATTCAGGTAACAGCACAGTATTAAGAATCAAGTGTATGTAAACTTTTGAACACGGTCATTTTTATAAATTCAACTACTATTTTCTCATGTGGACTATATGCAAAAGTCTTTTATGTAAAATATCTTATTCAGGTCAGTACTAAATAAAAAATAACATGCATTTTGCAGATTCTGCAAGGTGTATGTAAACTTTTGACATCAACTGTACATTTTTTATACATTTATTAGTTGCTGAAAGTGGAATATAAGTGATTGTTGAAGTATATGCTGATTTTTTTTTTTTTATATGAAATGAGACTGTTCAACTGTTATAAATAGCTGTATTGAAAATGTGATAAGTATATCACGTTTTCAATAGTTATTTTAACATTCATTTAATAAAAAACTGTTTTGTTTTATTATACTTTATGTATGAATACCTACTTCTGCTGAGACAGAAACTTTGAAACACTGTGTGTTCAGTGTGTGTGTTTTGGTTGATTTGTTAAACTGAAGCTAAAAAGCTTTGTGAAAATCAGTTCTTATCCCCCTTGAGGATTTTCAAAGGTAAGCTCCCTTTTTTTTTTAGCTTGAATTTTTGAAGCACATTTAGATTTACAATGACAAATGCTGGAAGATTAGCTCTCCGTAAGCCAGCTTTTATGAAAATTTACAGTTCTGCATTAATATTAATGGATTATTTTCACCTGCTCGGTTTCATAAATAAGTGCAGTTTTTGTCAGGCCCTGTGTAGATCACCTGGATGGTGCTAAACCTCACCCTGCTGGTCTTCGCACGTCCGTTTTGAGAATTAATTGGAGAAATTGCAAATCAGGTAGCTGGCCAAATAATTCATTGTCAGATCCAATCAATACACAGGGTAAATCAACTCATTTAATTTATAAATGATCTTAAATAGATCAAGCGACCAATTAAACAATTAGCATACATTTAGCGATTAATTAATAAGCCCATTAATCATGTCATTACAGCTGAGATTTTTGAAGGCAGCAAGTTTTTGAAAGTGCCAGGCGTGCTGGCGCGGAGGCAATACGTTATGTGCGGAGAGTGCAGCCAGTGACACAGAGAGATTTACTGTGCTAAAAGCAATGCAATTAGGAGAGAGGTTGAGAGGCTGGAGAGGGTATGCGCGCAGTGTTAAAAGGAAGAGAGATTTGACAGGCGTGGACAGACTCTTTTCCGCTGATGAAAAAATATACAAAATGGGCCCTTGTTAAAGTACACTCAGGATAATTTGCAAAGCAAAGTGGCCTTTACAAAAATGCTTTTAAAAAGTTTCTAGGTTAACTTTGAAGTCAAACATCAGCATAGATTAACAAAATGCATATCAAAGCTTTATCACCAAGAGTTTAGAGGCTGAAAAATTTCACTTAATGAATTGCGTCGAATTCAGATGAAATAACCTCGGGGAGAATTTCGGAAGGCATGATTCTGTTTGAAATTCGTTCCTAAAGCCTAAATAATAGTGTGCATAAACTAATGGAGATCATCTATCTATCTATATATTTGTGTGTGTGTGTGTGTGTGTAATACATACTAGTTGTTTAATCAATCAATTAATTAATTAGTTAATTAAGTTAGTTGGTTACTAGTTAGTTACATACTACTTCCATTTCGATATTCTTACAAGGTTTAAAGGTTCTAAAACCAATTTTTAGTATTATTTATATAGTGTTACAGAATTTATGAATATTTTGAAGTAACTTATATATATATATATATATATATATTCAGTTTTCAATTTTATTTCAGTTATTTATTGTGATTTTCTTTGGGTTTTACTTTAATGTTTTTAATTTATTATTATTATTTGGTAACACTTTACAGTATGGTTTCATTTGTTAGTTAATACGAACAATCATTATAAAGCATTTATTAATGTTAGTTACTATTAAGTTCAAAACTTATTTGTTAAAATTTAAAGTTGTATCTGTTAACATTAGTTAATTTACTGTGAATTAACATTTTTAATAACTAACATTAACAAAGATTAACAAATGCTGTAAAAATATATTCTAATGTATTACCATTTATTTATTTGGTTGGTTAAAAGTTTAAAACTTATTTATTTATTTACTGTTAAAATATTTATTAATATTTTGAATTAGCTCTTATTGTCATATTTTTAGTTTTCATTTTAATTGCGGGGCTATTTTTTGTTGTTGTTATTGTTTAAATATTACTATTTAGATTTGATTTATATACTTTCAGTGTTGTTTTAGTTATTTATTGTGATTTATATATATACTTTTTTATATAACATTTTTTATATAAAATATTAAGTATTTATTAATATTTTAAACAAGCTCTTATTGTCATATTTAATTAATTGCAGGCCTTTTGTTTTTTTTGCAATTTTTCTTTCTATTTTTACATGCATTTTATTTCAGCTTTATTCCAATTACTGAAATGAATTTTAACAGTTGTAGTTAACAACAACAACACTGTCTAAAACTCAAGAAGTCTTGAACTTTTTGATACACTGAACTGTATGTGATGTCTGCCTCAGTGGTAGTGCCAAGTGTCTTAACGCTTCATCTTTGAGTGCTGGAATGGAAACAGCAGTTCTTTGTGAGCTCATATTTTGGGCCCACCAAGGAAACTTGTGTGTTCTCGCTATTAAACTGTCAAGTAAATAATTATTCTACTTATGTTATTTAATTCTCCCATTTTTAGCTCAAAGTGGTGTAAGTGTTGAACCTTTGACTGTGGCGTGCATTGACGAGATGAGCCAAAGGGAATCTAGATGTCGAAGGTTGAAATGTTGGACTGGGAAAATCTGGTTACTTGTTAATCTTTCATACATTTGACACTTGCGAAGTGTGAAGCCACACCTTCAACAGTGTGAAAAAGATGCAGTCAACTCGTTATAGAGGCAAAACCACGCAATCTTTAGCTAAAACATTGGCCCACACTTTTAACACATCTGGATATTTATTTTGTACTTATCAGTTGCATATAATTATCTTGATCTCAAAACCAAATTACTGAACAAAGAAACTGCTGAATAAAGTCATTATTTTTGTTTTCTTTGCGCACAAAAGCATTCTCATAGCTCATAGATGTCACATGTACTATTTTGGGGTGGTTACTCCACCCCAAAATGAAGATTTTATCATTAATCACTTACCCCCACGTCGTTCCAAACCCGTAAAAGCTTCGTTCAATTTAATACAATTTAAGATATTCTGGATAAAAACCGTGATGTTTGAAACTGTCCCATTGACTGCCAGGTAAATACCACTGTCAAGACCCAGAAAAGTATAAAAGATGTCGTCAAAATAGTCCATCTGCCAACAGTGGTTCAACGATAATTTTACAAATCTACGAGAATACTTTTTGAACGCAAAGAATACTTTTTTTCCTCCGCCTCACCGTAGCGCCATTTTGGTTAGTAGGGACTTTAAGCAGCAGCCACGGATGAAACGGCAACGGCATTCCGACGTCATATTGTGCGTTCACGACTTTAACTGCCACTTCTTGACGTTCTACTGTAGCCGTCTACTACGGGAGAACAGCTGGTTTGCCGTAGTCTTTACAACGTCACAGATTAGGTAGATAAATGTTACATTTTATAGTATATACCACTGTAATCCCATCAGTATACGATTCTACCATTAGTCATTCATTTAATCTGTGTTGATATGTTTTAAACTTAAGCCAATTTTAACGATGTTTTCCATTTGTACAAAGATATGTCTGCTGTTGGCATCAGTACCTAGTTGCTTAATGATTTTTACGTTCTCGGCTACGGCGGGGTTACAGCCTACTTCCGGTCATCGTAGCCGTTCCATTGGAAGCTGTTGCTTAAAGTCCCTAGTATCCCCTGTACACAAAAAGCGTACGCTGTTCTCTGTCAGCTGCGTCACGCGGATACGCTGTTTTCGTTCGAATCAAAGCGTAAATAAACAGAGAAAACGTATTCGCATGACACAGCTGACAGAGAACAGTGTACGCTGTTTGCGTACAGGGGATACTATCCAAAATGGGGCTACGGTGATGCAGATTACGAATCGTTGAATAAAGTCGTTATTTTTAATTTCTTTACATACAAAAAGTATTCTCGTCACTTCATAAAATTCAGATTGAACCACTGATGGCAGATGGACTATTTTGACGATGCCTTTCTTACTTTTTTGGGTCTTGACAATGGTATTTACTTGGCATTCAGTGGGACAATCAAAATCCTCCCGGTTTTCATCCAAAATATTTTAAATTGTGTTCCAAAGACGAACGAAGCTGTTACGGGTTTGGAACGACATGGGGGTAAGTGATTAATGACAAAATTTTAATTTTGGGATGGAGTAACCCTGTAACGACGTCTATACTATCTTTTTGGGCCTTGAACCTGGTAGTTGCGTTGCTGTCTATGCAGAGTCAGAAAGCTCTTGGATTTCATCAAAAATATCTTAATTTGTGTTCTGAAAATGAACAAAGGTCTTATGGGTTTGGAACGACATGAGGGTAAGAAATTAATGACGGAATTTTCATTATTTTTTTTTGTATTTTATTATTTTTATATATAAAAAACTGCCCGACTTCAAACTTTTTTTTTTAACCTCATTTTTGCACCCCTGACTTTTAGTTACTATGAACACCGCTGCGCTTCAGATCAGTTTTGATGGAAATCCTGCATGTACGGGTGCGTTTGTGTGTTTTAAACCGGCCTTGAATCAGCCCGTCGTCAGCAGGACCGTCCCCAACCATGCGTGGTATGGGTTTTTCTGCTCTAATCAGAGAGAACCATAAGACATATTTCAATTTCCTTTGATCCTCATCGGAGGTACAGTTGGAAAACCTGATCATTAAAAAGGCATATCACTGGGCAGTGGTTCGCCTGGTGTTTCTTGAAGGGCACGTGCGTGTGTTACATTCATTTTTACTTCTTAACCAGGTCTTCACAGAAACTTCTTTCAGAGTTCAAAGCTTTACGTGATTGGCCTGCATGTGACTTGAGGATACCAGAAAGCTTTGAAGTTCAAATTACGGGCTGAACTCAGAAAGGGCGTTAACAGTGTTGGGTTTTTTTGTTTTTTTTTTGGAACAGAACTGTTTGAGAAGTGAACAATACTTCATTGTTGCTTCTGAGAGTTAAAGAAACACACCTGGCACTTGTGTTATGATGCATTAAAATGCCTTTAACTTGTGGTCAAAAATAATTACCACCAATGACATATATACAATGACATCTTATATATGAATATATTGGTTTCCTCTCAGTGACATAATGAAACTTTCTCATGGGTACTAATATGTCAGCAGACAATGTCGGATCAATACCGAGCCATGGGTCTGTTGAGCATAAATATATTTCTTGGCCCATAGCTGCAATTTTGTCATTCAGACTCTGTCTCAATTTTCTTGCTGGCAAAGGATGCTGTCTAGTAAGTCCATCTCTCTCTCCCCTGCTTTCCATAATCTACCCTCTGTTTTCACAGGAGACTCCACGCGGTGACAAAGGCAGCATTGCGAGTGGAGCAGATAACTGCAGATGAACAGTGTCAGGTAAAGTGTGATCAAAAGACGGTTAATGTGTTTTATACCAGCGTGCCTGAAGAGTGGGAGAATACTCAAATCACTCAGTGTCATGTGAATATACCTTAATAAGACTCCCTGCTACTCAGCACATGCACACACACTTTTCCATGCCACTCACATAATGTTAAGATAACACTTTTAAGTCCTCAGCAGTACTGTATCTTTACACTTTGGACACACTGATAATTTTCTTTCGCATTTCTAAGTGATCAGACTTACATTTTCACATCTGTCACACGATAAAACAGATGAAAAATTCCATACGCTTAAATAGAAGGAGGGACGCAGGCAATATCTAGCAACCAGAATATCTTAAAAAGGTTTGGGCTCGTAAGCAATGCCCTAGCAAGCAGGTAGCAATGTGCTGCAAACATTCAGAACTTAGAAATTGTCTATTAAAACACTTGATGTCCATAAAAGCCATCTATTCCATATAGTGCCTTCCACTAATATTGGCACCCTTTGCAAAGGAGGCTGTGAAAATAAATCTGCATTGTTTATCTTTTTGATCTTTCATTTAAAAAACTAACAAAATTCTAACCTTTCAGTAGAGTAAAACGATTGAAAGTGGGCATCCCTAGAAATTGTTCAAAAATATCTCTGAAGTATATTCTCATTCATAATACATTTTTTAGCTCAGCCAGGGTGACTAGAAGCATGAAATTGACCAGCCATGACTTCCTGATTATAAATATGAGGAACACAAAGGCCAGATTTCCTTTATCATCTATCACAAGGAGTAAAACCAAAGAATATAGTTCTGATATGCAGAACAAAATTGCTGAGCTTCACAAAATAGAAAGTGGCTGTGAGAAAACAGCTAAAGCATTAAGAAGTTCAAATTAACTAAAGATGTCACAAATTTGCCTGGAAGAGGACATGTCTATATCATCCTAATGCACAGTGAGAAGGATAGTTTGAATGGCCAAAGACTCTCGAAGGATCACAGCTGGAGAATTGCAGAGATTAGTTGAGTGTTGGGGTTAGAAAAAAAAAATATCAAACAGCCTCTACATCACCAAATGTTATTTGGGAGGGTTTCAAGAAAAATCCTCTTGAAACTGGGACTCCGTAAGGTGTGTTTGGGAAAACCTGGCCTTTTCGTCTCTGTTGCATCACTTGTGGACGTGTGTTCACGAGAGTACCACGACATATACATGTGCTGACCCAGATCTGGCATTATGATGTTGAACACATGCGCCATGCCTTGTTTACACAAGACGAAAAGCTGGAATAAAGTCGTTATTTTTGTTTTCTTTGCACAAAAAAAATTATTCTCGTAGCTTTGTAAATTAAAGTTGAACCACTAATGTCACATGGACTACATTGTTAATCATCTTGGTACTTTTCTGGGCCTTGAACATGGTGATACCCTTGCTGTCTATGAGTTAAAGAGCTCTTGGACATCAAAACATATCTTAAATTGTGTTCTGAAGATTAAAGAAGGTCTTATGGGTTTGGAACAACATGAGGGTGAGAGATTAAAGACAGAATTTTCATTTTTGGGTGAACTATCCCTTTAATGTCGTGGGCTTATTTTTCTGCATGGCATCATGGATTCTGTCAAATACCAACAGATAAAAAATCTAAACCAGACAATCTTAGAAATAGAAATCTTATAATGGGCAACTGTTGGATCTTCCATCAGGACAATGATCCAAAACAAACATCAATATCAACACAAAAACCTGTCACTGAGCACAAAATTGAAGCTTCTGCCATGGCCATCCCAGTTCCCTGACCTGAACCCTACAGAAAATAAGTGGGGTGAACTTAAGAGAAGATCTGAAGCAATCTGGAGAGATTCCGTATGAAGGAATGATCTCTGATCTCTTGTCAGGTGTTCTTCAAACTCATCAGGCATTAAAGGGGAAAACTCAGTTATCTTGGAAAAAGGACATTGCAATAATTGGGTGCCAATAATTGTGGCCAACATGAACAGAGAAAAACATTTATTTCATAATGAGATCCCCCCCTCCCCCCACTCTCCGCTGTTTTACTTCAAAATATTTTTGTGATTTTTTTGAATGAAAGATCAAAAGGATAAACAGTGTAGATTTATATTCACAGACACCTTTGCTCATATTCACCAAGGGTGCCTATATATGCATTTTGCAAGCTAACCGCTCAGTATACTACACTCTAAAAAATGTTGGGTTATGTTTTTTTTAAACAAAATGCTGGGTTCAGCCCGTTGGGTCATTTTATTGGGTTATTTTTAATATTTTTAAGCAGCCCTGAATGTCAGCGGAGTCCACATCAACTAGATGAGCCCCAGAGACGGATCCACAGTGAAGACCACATCACCTAGACAGCTGTCGGCACAAGACCACGGGAACTTTGGCCAGAGGAGAACTGGCCTCCCGACTGAGCCTGGTTTCTCCCAAGGTTTTTTTCTCTTAGTTGGGGACACTTTCTCTTAACACAATATTGCATTTTATTTTATTGTTTTTGATTAACTACCTTTACCTAAAAAGTGAGTGTTTACTGTTGCCTTTGGCATTGTTGATGTACTGTTTCCTATTTAATACTGTACAGCCGCCTTGTCACAATTCTGTATTGTTAAAGGCGGTATATAAATAAAGGTGACTTGACTTGACTTGACTTGAAAGAGCGGTTTTCAGTGCCGCCGATTTGCCGCACTTTTTCAGTAAAATAAAGTTTTGTATACATTTTAAAAAATGAAAGTCTTTACTGTGCTGTAAATTGTACTATTTTATGCAATGCAATGTAAGGATAAGATGTCAGTCAGCTGCGTAAGGCAATTACCTTGCATAAAATAAATGGATTTTATTCGTTATAGTATAGAGTTAAATTTAGTTTGATATTAAAAAATATGTTCTCTAATGTCAGTACTGTTTGTTTATGGGCAGGTTTTGGAGTCAGTCACAGCATCTTTCAGCTACAAGTGAAATGCGAGGCAGTGGTCTGAAGTTCGCAGTTATCTTGGTGAACAGCAGCCTTTCACCAGCTCAGGTTTCGGCAACACACCGGCATGAAAAATAGCACTATTTCAGTAAAAAGTGAGTACAGAGAATTGTTGAATAGACTAAAATTAAAATGCTACTTTTAAATGTTACATTTTTTTTATGTCTAAAATGCTTCTTAAATGAGTTTAAATGTATGTAATATTGTAAACTATGCTGTATTCACCCAAATAAATTTGTCTTGTTTGTATTTTGTCCATGTGTTCTTGCTTAATAATAAATGTTTATCTTTTGATTATTGCTGTTGTCTCTAGTAATTCTGTGTGTGTTTTTTATAAGTTCCAGTCCATTTTAAACCAGCAGAATAATTTTTAAACAATAGACTTAAATCAAATAACCCAGCATGTTTGGTAAAAACATTTAACCCAACCAGCTGGGTTAAAGAAATCCAGCATGTGTTCTGTCCAATATTTAACCCAGCGCTGGGTTGCCAAATAACCCAAGTTGGGTTGTTTTTAACCCAGCATTTTTAGAGTGTAGCTTAGCATATCGGTAGCCAGTTTTACTTGCTAGTATCTAACGCAAACATTCAGTTACACTTTTTTATACATACTGTATGTTTTAGTCTGGCTAGGCATTACAAATTGCAATCCTAGAGTCAATTTAACAGACAGACAGAACAGAACAGAGCAGCACACACATTTCTGCAGCACGTGGAAATTTCTGCCACATTTTTATGGTTCATACACTTCATAGAAACAATTTAACGCAGCTGGTGTGTTTTTGTGGTTTTTGTTTTCAATCTCTGTAACTATGTAAACTAAAACAGTGGGTTGTATGGGGTAACACAGATTACAATGTGAGGTTTGTAGTGTTGGTTTCTAAGCATTCACGCTTTAGGACACATTCTGAACAAGAGCAGTGTTGAATTTGGCAATGAGGCTGTCTTTTTTCCTCTTTGTGGTTTTGGTGTCTGTCTGAAGTTGTCAAGCATACCGTGTTGTCTTGTTTTCCCTCTCGCTCCAGTCCCCACAATCAAAAGCATTCTAAATAATTTCTCTCTTTGTTTCTCTTCTTAGCACTGAGTTTGCCCATTTGGCTGATGTGATGTGACTTGATGGAAATAAATCTCAGATTTACACCAAAAACCCCTCTGGTCCTTCTCCTACTCAATGCCAGATGAAAGCCCAACTCGTGAAGGACGTCCGAACTGACAGCTCAAGCTCAGGCCTGGGACTCCGTCTTCAGCAGGGCGGTTGCGAATGCGAGGGTAAGGAGTGTTTGGGAAAACTTGGCCCTTACCGCTCACCCATGCCAACTCAAACTGTTAGCTGCCGACGCCAGGCAAGACGTGCCCATCAGCATCAGCTGGGACCGTATTTTCATTTCGAACAGTTTTTGGGGGGAGCAATTGCAGGATAGCGGTGAGTACATAGGGATGTAGCCTCCTTTCGGTTGTCACAACTGGTAAAGGCTTGACTTTGAACTGTGGAGAGAGGAACCTAATTATACCCCACCTGTGCCCGGCTGCAGGGGGAGAGAAGGTGGAGATGAAGCTGTTAACTGTCTCGCAACTGGCACCACCCTGTGTTTGTATACATCTGTGTCTTATTTCCCTCTCTGGCACAATCAGTCCAGGAAGCTAAGCAGGCATGACCGCATTTGGCTACTTCCAAAGACTTTGGCAAAGTTAGACAAGGAGAAGGCTGAGTAATAGAGAAGGGTGGGAGGACATGGGTGCCGTGTGTTTCTGTGTGTGTGTCGCCAAGAGGTGTATTGTTTGTTTTTTCCCCCTCTCTCTTACTGCTTTGGAAATGCTGGTACAGCAGAAAATAATTGGTCCAGCTCTGTGTGGAATTGAGGGATGGAGTTACAGTGCTGAAGATGAGTCTATACGTGTGTGCGTGTACGCAGCTGAGTATTCATGTGTGTGTGGAGACTCGTGAGATGTTATAATGCCGTTTTGTGTCAGAACAAATCAAAAGCAGCTACCTGGCATCGTAAACAGGCTTGAGTGACATCTGACTAATAAGGAAACGCCACCGGTAGAAAGCACCTGCAGTGTCCTCGGCGTATCTAATCGTCATCTTCGGCGAGGCAGGGTAATTCGGAGACACCGTTGTGGGCCGCTTTTGGAGGCATTCTGCTGCTCTGAGTCCATTATAAGTCCTGTCACATTTCGACTGCTTGATGTGCATCTACAAAAGGCTCACGAGCTCCAGATGGAAGCGACATTCACATTCACTGCCTGTAAGGAAGTAGGAAACAAGAGCAAAATAACATGAAGAAAAGCATCAAGGCTTAATTAAAGGTTCATCTACTACTGTTTCTGAGAAAAATACTAATTAGAAGGAAATGATATGTTTTTTTCCACTCCTTTTGGCTGTTTTTGTTATTGCACTGAAACATAATTCATTATTAATGATTCTAAAATGATTAATTGCAACATTAGAAATACTCAAAAGGAAGTGTGTGATTGACCTCTCTAAAATTCAATGCCACTCTGATCCAATTATTTTTGGTTAATTTGAGGAAAAGAAAGTGTTTTAATAATCTACATTATTATTTTTTTCTCTCTCTCTCAGCTCCATAAACTTTATTTAACATTTGACTTAACATTAATTTGGAAAGCGTCCCACCTCTATCATTCATTTTCTTTTGTAAGTCGAATCTACCACAAGCAAGTTCTCACCCCAAATCGGGTCATAAGTAAAGATGTTCACCAAATCTGTGCATACTTCATAATAGGGATGAGCTCATTTCATTTGTCCAAATATTGTCAGCTTTCATTAGTGTGTCTGGAACTGGTGGCAGGCACAGCTTGTGTGCAGGTTGTCAGAGCCATTTACAACAATGGCCAGATATGAACCCCAGGCATGTTTCTCAATGTAAATTACAACATCTGTCTGTATCCACCTGTTCTCAACTTCCGCCCATGTGCTTAATCAAAAAAAAAAAAAAGATAAGCGTCTCGCAATGCAATTAACCATATTGTAGCGCGTCTGTGTTCGAGAACGCATTGAGCAGATATAACAAAAACAACAAGTGGGAACAAAGTCAAATTGTCGTCTGCTGTTTTTGCATGTTCTCAAAAGGAAATGTTTTAGGCTTTACAATAAAATTAAACAAAATTACATCTCATAAGATGTCCTATGGACCTTTTCCATCAGCAAAGGCAATTCATGTGATAGCTATAAATGTCTAAAACTTGGCACAAACATGCACATCTACGCTATTTCAAAGCTGTATGTGAATGCAAATATTCTGCAAAGTCGTAAAGCCGAAAGTGCACAATAAATAAAGTTACTGTCGTCCAAAAGAAAGAATCGACTCTGAACAACCTAATCGAGTCATTAAAATCCTACTTTTTTGACAGCTACACATCACAGGGTAACACATTTGCATAATTCCCACCTATATGTTTTACGTTGGCTGGCCACGCACAACTTGACCCGGCCTCAAACACAACTGCTTCTCTATCTCGTGTAGTTCGGTGCGGGATTAAAAAAACGCTTGCTCTTAAAAGATGGCTCAGTACCCGGATTATCTGGACCAGCTGACTCTACTGAATCACAACCTGTATGTATGGTAAATAATAGATGTTTATATTTTCTATCGATCATTCAAAATACAGAATTATGGCAATGGGCGTATCACAGTAGACCAGTCACAACAGACTGGGCCATCTGACCAATCAGAGCAGAGTAGGCTCATGATACAAGGGGTTTAGAGAGACTGAATCTTTGAACTGCTTCAAACGAATCATTTGAGAATCTCTGAAAAATGAGGTGATAATTAAATGTGTGTTTTGAGAAAACAGAAACGTTGTTTGCCCTTGCATGCATGTAAAACTATTGTAGGAGACAATATTAGGAACCTGAAAAATGGCATAATAGGGACACTTTAAGTCAAAGTCACATGACTGGTTTAATTCTTTGTCCAGAAGCTACATTTCCATTTATATGCTAATTCATGACAAGCAGTTTACAAGTGTTTGTCCATTATTTTTTTTTATCTGTTCCATCAATTATTTATTGTATCCGTTCTTCTTCTTCTTCTTCCGCTCTTAAGTCTATGGCTGCCCATAGAACCGTTTGCAGGTAAGTTGTGTAGTTTGGCACACTGATAGAGGACAGTCTCAACATTAACCATAGCAAGTTTGAAATCTCTAACTTAAACTGTCTGGCGCCACCACTTGTCCAAAGTTTCATTCATTTTATGCAAATAACTTATTCGTAAAGTTCAGTTTTTTCGCTATTTTTAATAGTTCGTAAAACCTACATTTTCGAACTCGTCTTAGATGGTTTGTCTGATTTTCACCAAAATTGCCTCAGTTCATCTTCAGACCATGCTGGCAAAAAGTTATGGAATTTAACTTGATTAGTCAAACCGATCTCAAATAATGCATGAACGAATTCTACGAAAAGCAAAAAAATGCAAAAATGGATGTGAGGCTATATCTCCGCAACAGTTTGGCATATTGAGACCAAACTTGGTGTGTATTATAATAAGCATGACCTGAGGTTACCTGTATTTCAGCACAGTGCCATCTAGTGGTCAGGAGATATGAAAAATGGTTATTTTTCCTTATAACTTCTGAATGGTTTGGCCAAAAATCACTAAACAGGTCTCTTTAGATTCGGTGGAGCATGCCAAATCAAACCATACCCCCGTCAGCCATTTTGGTCGCTGGCCCTTTTGAACTGTCGTTAAATGCTATATTTTAAGGACACATTGTCATTGCCATTGGTATGTGTCTTCAGCACCATGCCCTGACAGTAGCGTTGCACTATATATCAATACTTAAAAAGTATCGCGATACCCTGCTTTTAAAAACGATATGATTCTGCATTTTACTAGTACCAGCACTTTAAATATTATAATCATTTTAATAAGAGCCGTAACGCTCGCAAAGTTTTCAGCCTCTGCTGCCTCAATATATGAGTACATGAACACATGAACATAATGTCGAGAGTCACTTCATGAGCATTTTATTGTTTCTTTTGCAGAAAACTATCGTTCTATAATGAAGACCCTAAAGGTCTAAACCCATCAAAATAAAAGGTTTAAATTGACTGTCAGAAATATATTAATATATTACTTAATGTAAAGACAGTACTACTACTACTAATAAAAATATTACACTAATTGTAGTAAAAGTATTTCTGAAAAAAAAAGAAAAGAAAAGAAATAAACAGCCTATAATAAATTAATTCTTTATTAAATCTAATTATCCTTTATAAATTCATTAGACATGCTTTTGATTATTAAAATGTAATGAAATTATTAAAATAGAATCCAGAAAATTAATGGAAAACCACAGGTAATTCCAAAAAAAGTGTAACTCCACAGCAGGAGGGGGGGAAAAACTCACATTCACATTGACGAGACCAGACGACAAACACTGAACTGAAACCAACTTATAAAGACAGGTGATTACAATGAACTTAATTAAGACAGGTGATACAAGGTTAACCAATAATGACATAACGAGGGCAGGAACAGGAAGACCATATATGGGCACAAGAGGGAAAAACCAATACAAAGAGTTCAGGGGTGTGACACTATGATCTCCATTTGGATCATCTATTATTCAATTACTTTTCCTGTTGTTCTATGTTTCTTCGTAGTATCGGTTCAGTAGTAGCATCGTGATATTTTAGTCAGGTATCGTATCGAAGTCAAAATTTTGGTATTGTGACAACACTACCTGACAGTACTCAAAAAGTTTGGAGGAAGTGCCAAATTGTGGCCAAAATACTAATAACATTTGATTAAATTGGCCTATTATAACGAAACTCGTCTCAGTATATTCCTTGGGTCATGCAGAGAACAACGAAACCAACTATGCCAAAATTGGTAGAACTTCCTGTTCGCCATTTTGATTTATGTTGAAAACCTCCTTTTTTGAACTCCTTTTTGACTGTTTGTCTGATTTTCACCAAAATCGAGTCAGATCATCTTCAGACTGTGCTGACAACAAGTTATGGATCTTGTGTTTATAGACAAAACTATTTTTGTATAGCAATGCAACAAATGGGAGCCATTATGCCAAAATGTCTCTAAGGCTTTATCTTTGCAAAGCTTTGACATACTGACACCAAACTTTGTGTGTGTCATTGTCACCTCACACTGAACATACCACATCGATTTGATAAGAGTGCTTCATTTACTCATTGCCTCAGTTGCTCTGATGCTTGCTGCCTTGCTTGCCTAGTGCTTGGCCCCATAATTGCTGCTTGCAGCTATATTTATTTATTCTTTTTTTTTCTGTTGAGTTTATCGTAGAAAAGTCAGAGAGTAAATGTAAACCTCCTGATGAATAAATATGATTCTTTTTTATTGCTTTAAACACTAAACTCACAGGTCACTATTATTATTTAAAGGACTCATTCTGCTTACGTGCCATAGTTGTTCCTATCCATCCATGCCAACCCTGGTTCCTATACTCCTTTCTTTCTTTACCTTGAGCGTTTGTTTTCGTTTTACTCCCTTGAACCCTGCCACACGGGTGGTGACACACGGGGCCTGAGAGGGAAGATGGAGAGGTGGAGCAGACCAGAATGATCACTATCATTAACATTCACCGCGGTTCACTTATCATCCCTGACTCCTGCGACATGGCAGCCATTACCTCGCGTCCGCAGGTGGAGCAGCACCATACATATTGCATTGTGCCAGTGCCGATTTATGTATCCGGTAACAAAAGGAAAGTCTAATGAAAAAATACAGGGGGCAATCTTTTATGCTCCTTCGCTTCCTCTTCCTCCTGAAGGTGGGGGAGCGGCTGCCTGGACAAACCGGGGAACACCAGCCATCCTCTTTTCACCATCACTCCCCTACGCCGCACTGTCAGTCAAATTCTCATTTGCAGAGCGAGCGAGGTTAACCTGCGTCAGAGCACCGGGACTGTGACAAGGGGACCTATCAGAGCCCGGATCACTATGTCATCCAGAAAGGAAGAACAAGGAAGGTTGTTGTCTTAAACATACTTTAGAGTGCATGAGGTGACGGGATGTGAAATCTCATTCACGTTTATTCAAATAAAATGCATAAAAATCACCAGGCCAGGTTTGACATCTATGGTTGTTTTTAGGCACCCTTGTCTTAAACATGCTTTAGAAGTGGACAAGGGAAGTTTATATGGACAGACCTTTATGATGCTTTATGAAATCTCATTTTTAAGCCGATGCATTTGTGTAAGAAAATTATTCATATTTAAAACTTTATAAACCGTAATCTATAGCTTCCGCTAACTGTTGTGTTCACATTCGCATTCATTAGTCTTGTGATAACCAAGTTTTATTTACAGCAAAGAAAAAACAAGGTCTCCTCTTGGCTTATATCAAAATCCACCAACATTTTTCTTTACAAATCCTCATTTTTTATACTTCTAATCCATGCCCGGTGTTTTGTTTCGCTCTCTCCTCTGCACATCTGCATTCGTTACTTCTCACTGGAGCATAAAAAAGTGGAACGCAGCCTAAAATGCCAACATCATTGGTTCTTATGTCCCACAACCCAGTGTCAATTTCGTTGACGAATAATTTTCATCATAATTTTCATCAACAACATTTTTTCACCAACGAAAATGAGACGATAACCCAACAAAAACTTGATTTAAATGACAAAATCAATGCCAAAAATCTACTGACATTTTCGCCAACAAATAAAAATTAGATGAAAATGTTAGGGAGGGACGATTTGGGAAGAGATTTCTTCTGAATGAATCTGCTTAGTGGTTAGGAGGTTAGATACGTACAGCTGAACTGTATCATAGCTAATTGATCTGTTGGGTGGGACATAATCTGGCATACATTTGCTGCACGTCTCATAAAACATTAAAAAATGTCAGACATAAATTTGATGACACAAAAGAGAACTCAATTCGGTCCGGTGTTCTGAAGCAGCGCCTCTCATTGCACAGCGCACGAGTACTCTTTCATGTCTCATGAACAGAGAAATATACACAAAATTATGTCGAATTGTCCGTTTTGACGAGTATTCACGTAAACACACTCGGTTACGTCTTAGGTGAACGTAAACAGTTGGGAGAATATCGGACAGTGTTCAGACAGAAAATCACTCACTGCTCTTGACTGAGTCACTTAAGTAGCCCTAATAAAGATTAATCTAAATTTATTTCTATAAATAAATCTGTCTGCACTGTAAAAAATAATTTGTTGAGTCAACTTAGAATAATTTGTAACCTGGCTGCCTTAAAATGTTAAGTTCAGTCAACTCAAAAAAAAGTTTATTCAACCTGAAATGTTAAATTATACTAAGTGACAACTTTTACTTGATTTGAATCAAATAAATTTTGAATAGATATTTGAGTTGAATCAACTTAAAACTTTAAGGCAGCTGGGTTACTTACCCATCTGTTAAGTTTAGCAAACACAAATATCTAAGTTGTTACTTAGTACAATTTAACATTTCAAGTTGACTAAACTTAAAATTTTAAGGCAGCAGGGTAACAAATTATTTTAAGCTGACTCAACAAATTGTGTTTTTTATTTTTTACAGTGTGCTTGAAAGAATGAAGGATGTGGTAAACAAGTTGTTATAAAGAATGCATAATTAGTCAATATAACTATAGTCATTTGAAAAGAAGACCATGTTTCTGACATGGTTTCATTTAATTTCAATATAAAGGCACGTCAGTGTCAGCAGTTAAATCTGTGTCTTTCATGATAAAACCTTAATATCAAACCTACAATGAGTTTGGTCATTTTAGAGAAATGCCTAATAAATTCATTACACTGTAAATAAACCCATTAGATTTTAGCATAAATCTACTGTAGATTTAGTCGACTAAAATCTTATATTTAGTCAACGAAAGCTAGACTAAAACTAAAACAATTCAGATGACTAAAACTAAATGGCGTTTTAGTCAAAAGACTATGGCTAAATTAAAATTTGCTGTCAAAATTAACACTGCTGCAACCAAACAAGATGTACCACATTTGAATATGCAAATTTTCAAATGAACTACAGTTGAGGGAAAATGTTAAAGTTAATAACAGCAATTTTAGTCTGTTACTTACACAAAGCTATCATATGACCTCAGAAGACTGGGATATTGTGTAGGGGTCATATGGAACTGCTTTATTGGCATTTTTAGAGCTTGACAGCCCCTGGTCTCTGTACACTTTCACTGTATAGAAAACTACATCCTCCATAACATCTTAGCTTTTAGTTTACAAAAAAAAAAAAAAAAAAAAAAAAAAAAAAAGTCATGTGGAAGGTCATTTGGGATTAAATGATAATTATGGAATTTTCATTTTTTGGGTGAACAAAAGCATTTTTATTTTTTGTCCCTTTAAAGTCAGAAGTAGTGATAGATCTTCTGTAATGTGATGTATCTGAGTACAACAGAATTTTGGAGAAGAAAAAAGTAAGGTCCCTACTTCATTCTATCAGTCAGTTGTTGACTGAATGGAGGTGGATCTAATTAATTGCTTGAAGGTAGAAGTACAGATAGAGAAGTCAAAATCTCCATACAATATTAAATAGATAATTCACAAAAAAATGAAAATTCTGTAATTAATTACTCACCCTTAAGTCATTCCAAACCCGTAAGATCTTTGTTCATCTTTGGAGCACAAATTAAGATATTTTTGATAAAATTCGAGAGCTTTCTGACCCTGCATAGACAGCAACACAAGGCAGTTTTGTAACATTATGTAGCTTCGTACATAGCATTACATAGCTTTGTAGCTTCATAAAATTACGATTGAACCACTGATACCAAATGGACCATTTTAACAATGTCCTTACTACCTTTCTGGGCCTTGAACATGGTAGTTGCGTTGCTGGGTCAGAAAGCTCTCAGACTTCATCAAAAATATCTTAATTTGTGTACCGAAGATGAACAAAGGTCTTACGGGTTTGGAACGACATGAGGGTGAGTAATTAATGACAGAATTTTCATTTTTGGGCCAACTATCCCTTTAAAAGATGCATTTAGAAAATAGTTAAGATGAATTTTCATTTCATGCTTCAACAATTAAGCGTTTGTCTGAAATGAGTGACACTTTTGGCAGATCATTTGCTTGAAACTGAACAGTTTGTCATCACTCAACTCGTATGACTTTTTTTTCCTATAAGTTGATTGATAAATTACTGTAAGATAAAAAAGAGATAGTTGATTGCAAAATTATCAGTGTAATTATTTTGTCAAAAACTGCAATTTTCTACAAATGTATGATCACTGTCTGTAGTTCAAATGCATTTTTGCTTTATTTAAAAATTATTTTAAACTCTATTCAAAATCTTCACTACTACTGTCTTTTCTCATTTAGGGTATCTAGTGAAACAGTACTACCTCTGGTGTGTCCTCTAAAACATGATCGCTCTGTGCTATGAAGGTGTTTAATTCAGATGGTTTCTTCTATTTGTCCTGTTCTATAAAAACATTTCCAACAACTTAAGCCACTTCTATACCACTATATAGCATAGTAAACGTAATAGGTAAATGCTAAAGGCATAAGTAAAAATGTCACCAAAATGATGAACATTGCAACTGCGTTGTTTCAATCCATTTTTATTTATTGCTGAGAAGAGTCTCCCAACACGCTGGTAACCTAATTCTACATGAGGCTGTGGACCAGCGTTGTTCCTCTGAGGACGGCTGTATAAATAGAATCCATAATGGACCAGAGTGAGATGCTATCATTTATCTCCGACTCTCACAAACACAGTTCAGGTCTCTCCTCATTTTCCTAATGATCTCCTTCTTTTTTGCTATGTGTTTTACTTTAAGGTGCACAGGATCCAAGCTTAATGGACACGATTTATCACCGACTGATCCTACCCAAGTCCAGTTTATCCAGTAAAGTTGAAGAACAAAACAAATTGCCAAACCAAATGCATTTTTGTTGAGGGAATTGGCTTATTTTTCAAAGAAGTAAGGAAATGGAAAACACGGGAACACAGACCCTGATTCAGGTCTTTGAGGTTAAACTGTGGTTTGTGCACATGCAAACACATTGAGTCAAGATGGGTTTCATTATTTAAGAAAAAAAATGATGTTTAGATTCTGATAATTTATCAACAACTCCATATAAATCTGTCACGGATGGGAATTGTAAGGAATTTAACAAATCTGCTTCCGAATGATGGTTCTGGTTCCTTAAAGTATTAGTTGATTTCCAGAATAAAAATTTCCTGATAATTTACTCATCCCCATGTCATTCAAGATGTTCATGTCTTCCTTTCTTCAGTCAAAAAACATTTCAGGATTTTTTTCTATATAGTGGACTTCAATGGTGATCGATGTGTTGAAGGTCCAAATTGCAGTTTCAATGCAGCTTCAAAGATCTCTATTCCTCAAAGAGGAACAAGGGTCTTATCTAGTGAAACGATCTGTCATTTTCCAAAAAAACAAAAACAAAATAATTGATGTACATCTCAACCACAAATACTTGTGTTGCACTAGCTCTGCGATGCACATCTACAACTCCATGCATTACATAATCACGTTGTTCTCATTTTCTCCTCCAACTTCAAAATTGTCCAACATCGTTGTTTTACCTTGAAGGGCGTTTGACTTTCTTCGCACATTTGCTTTGTAAACAAAAGTCTAAAAGCAACTTTCAAACATGACTATGTAATGTGTGAATTCAAGCTAGTGCAAAATGAACATTTGTGGTTAAAATGTATATAATTAAATTTTTTTTTTAGAAAATGACCTTCGTTTTCCTAGATAAGGCCCTTATTACTCAGCTGAGTCCTTTGAAGCTGCATTGAAACTGCAATTTGGACCCTCAACACATTGATAACCACTGAAGTCCACTATATGGAGAAAAATCCTGGAAAAACCTTAATTTCTTTTCGACTCAACAAAGAAAGATATGAACATCTTGGATGGCATTGGGGTGAGTAAATTATCAGGAAATTTTGTTTTGCCATAATAGAGATACATGTAACACTTTTTTTGTGTAGCATCCAGCCTGCATTAGCAGAAGAGTTCACATACAAGAACATTAATGATTCCGAAATATGATTCCAAAATAGTTCTGAATAAGAGCTGGTTCTCGGGTTCCTAACCCTACATTCTGTTCTAAATAAGCATGGAAAGCATTTGGCTGGTTGTTTTTGCTCTATTGTTTTGACAGAATGTGGTCTCAGGTGATGTTTGCCTGTGTCCTTGAGTAACTCCTGAGGGAGTTTGGGTAAACAGCTTGCTGTTAACCCTTTAATTGGTGCACAGACAAAAATGTAAATTTAATGTAAAGCACATGATGAAAAAAAGATTTCACCATTTGGTGGCACACTGTAATGAGTGAGAGTCCTACATTACTCAGCGACCAACCCAAATTGCTTGTTTTAGCTAATTCACTTTGAAGGCTTTTTGTGCTTCTCTTTAATTCGAATCGCTAATTGACTCAAAGTAGGATGCATCTCTGTGCCAGGGCCCATAGGCACTCGGCAACATGGAGCTCCAGCGAAAAGATTTTCAGAAGGATGAAGGGAAGGAGGGAAGAGACAGAGAGCAAAGACAAATCTCAGCCCGTACCCCCCGGGCAATGCCACGGCTCCATGCAGTAGATTAAATTCTGGCCCGGGCCCAAGTGAAGGCCTGCTTTTTAACCACTGATTCTCTCATTTGCCTTCAGAGGCCTGCGGCCTGGCAGGCTGCACGGCGCATTACCAGCCTGCAGCAGCACTTAAAACACATTTTAGCCCAGGCTAACAGCTGGCATCCTGGCCGAGAGACTCGTCTCAAGTGACGGAAAGGAACCTAAAGCGGGGAGGGGTAGGGGTGTGGGTGGGGGTAGCCAATCGCACGAAGCCTGGCTGAAATAATGATAGCGGCAGATGAATCTGATTATGTCTGTTCATGTAATTGTGATTCACTTAGAGGCCATGTTTTGAAATATATTTTTAATTTACATGATTTGGTTATGTTCCTTGTTCTTTTTGTCTTTCATTTGTGGGTGGACACACATGAGAGACAAGGTCATTAACAGGACCTGCGCTGTGAAAAATTGTTTGTGAGCTTATGGAGAAACTTACTTTTTAGACACAGTTATGTTATTTGTGACCCTGGACCACAAAACCAGCCCGGGTGTATTTGTAGCAATAGCTAACAATACATTGTATGGGTCAAAATTCATTTGATTTCAATCATTAGGATATTAAGTAAAGATCATGTTTCATGAAGACATTTAGTAAATTTACTACCGTATATATATTAAAACTTCATTTTTGATTAGTAATATGAATTGGGAATAACTCCATTTGGACAACTTTAAAGGTGATTTTCTAAATATTTAGATTTTTCTGCACCCTCAGATTCCAGATTTTCAAATATACGTTATCTCGGCCAAATACTGCCCTATCCTAACAAACCATACATCAATGGAAAGCTTATTTACTCAGCTTTCAAATAAAAAGACCCTTATGACTGATTTTGTGGTCCACGGTCAAATTTAATGCATACCTGCAAATGAAAAGTCAAAAAGCCTAGCGTGTTGCCAAGCAATACACAGACTTAACAGTTTGTCTGGAATACACAGACAAGCTGACTAAAAAGGCACTAATATAAAGTACATTTTATTATTAAATTATATATAATAAACAGTTTTAGCATGCAATGGCTAAAATGCAAATAATGCAAAGATGCAAATTTAGCATTTAATGACAAAACGCAAATGCGAGTTTATGTTAATGTAGTTTGTGTAGTTTTCATTTTTTCTTACTGTTACAAACTATCTATATTGTAAAAGTAAAAATGAAAACTAAAAACTAGTATATTAATATTAAGTTGTAAAAAGCTACTTTTCGAGTATTTATTGTGAAAAGCACCCTTCGAAAGAATTGTAGTTATTTAAAAATGCTTCCCTGGTATATAAATCTAACACTACTAGTGAGTAGACAAAGGAGGCACATTTAATGCAAAGTATTTAAAGATAATATTTTAATGTTGTGTTTCTTTTAATTTATTTAAATGTCTATTATCTTAGCTATTTAATTTAGATGTTTGTGATTTAAAAAATTGAGTTGTAAAAGCTACTCTTTGAGTATTTATTTTGAAAAGCACCCTTCGAAAGAATTGTATTTATTTAAAAATACTTCCCTGGTTTATAAATCTAACTTTACTAGTAACTAGACAGATCCACATTTAATGCAAAGTATTTACAGATAATATATATTTTTTTTCTTATAGTTCATTTAAATGTCTTTTATCTTAGCTATTTAATTTAGGTATTATTCAGAAACCTGTTTTGAGGTTTACATTTCTTATTTTTTTAATACAGTATACTGTATTTGTTGTAACAGCACGAAAATCAAACTAAAAAATATATCAAAAATTGAGTTATATATTTTTCTCTTTCCAACTTGAACATGTAGTTTGCAGGTTGTAAAACAATATTCATCCATGTTTTCATAGTGTGTTTCCATTTAAAAAAAAAAAAAAAAAAAACTTTTTTTATTGTTAACAGCACTTTTCAGATTAATTAACTTAGATTTTTTTTATTGTTCTAACACTACTCTCATAATAAGCATGTATATATATATATATTTTGAAATCCTTAGTTTGAGGCGGCGTGCAGGTTTTGTATCTGTGCGTGAGAGTCAGTGACAAGCCAGTGATTGTCAGCAGAGTTATGCAGTGCTCAGTACAGCAGTCTCTCTCTCTCTGTGTCCCATGCCTTTGGTTTTCAATCTCATGCTTCACGTCCGCTGAGCCCACACCATCAGGGGCTCTTATTTACGACCGAGGGTCCTCATACAATCTCCCGTCAAGGGTCCAGACCAGTGCGGCCCTCCCTTCCTCTCTCCCTGGGTTCATCCTCTCTCCTGTTCTGTGTAGAGAGCTCATTATTGTCAGCTTCTCAATGCACTGCTGGACAGGGCTTCAGCTGAATCCAGTCTGGTATATTCAATTATTGTCCCTGTCCTGTGACATGTAGTTTTTTTTTTATGGTGCTATTTTTAAAGTGAATATATGTTGTGCACTTTTCTGAAGAGTCTCTGTCAGCAAAGGCCCTGTTCTGTGTGTTTTGAGTTTGGAGCCTGTCTAACAGTCAATACGAATGCTGCGCTATCACATCAGTGTAATATGTAGTTATATTGTATGGTGGGACGGCCGGCTGTTGATTGATTTTCAGTGCAGTCTCCTGGGGCCGGCGTGATTTTATTTAAGTGAGCGCACACATCATTTGTACGCTAAGGTTCAGCTAACTTGCTCCATATTCAGCCTTTTTAAAGGCGCCATAAACAGCGTCCTATCTTTAGAATGGGCCGTTGTGAAATGTGTACCACAGTGGACAGTAAATATGAGCTTGCCGTGACTGCCGGCTGAATTCACACACAAGGCCGCCTTGTAATGTATCGCTCTGATCTCCAGTCTGATGATGACTCTTGTGTGTGTAGTAGCCGAACGTGACTTGCCATTTTTTTTTTAAATCTGGATGCTAAATCTGTAGCTCCAGGGGAGAACAAGATTATTAGGTGAATAATGACTTATATTTTGGTCTGTTGCTCTAATAAAGCTATGGTATATATTCAGAACAGGGGTTTAAATTGGGGTCCACTGAAAAAAATAACACTTTTAATAATAGTTTGCATTCATTGTGTAGTTTTCTAGCGAGCTTACAGACAATATTTTAAACCCTCAATATCCAAAATGTTTTTGTCCTTTCGGAATCTTGACTGATGTGGTCACTATTGACTCTTGTTATATGCCAAATCCTGCATAACAATTCTTCAAAAATGTCAACTTTGTGTTCCACAGAAAAAGAGCAACAGCATATCTGTTTGGAGCAACCTGAGGGTGAATAAATGACAGAATTATCATTTTTGTGGGTGAACTATTCTCGATGTCCTTGCAATGCTGATTAAATCATTGAAAAAAAATCTGACAGGCTGTGAATGCCGGATGTATCAGGCCTTAAGGTGAGCGTCCCACAATGCAACAGCTCGCCACCTTTCCATTGGCTCTGGGCGGGAGCACGATCGGAGTGCCGGCCTCAAATAGAGGTGGCATCTGGTGCCCAATTTGTCATGCCTGAATTACCTGAGAGCTGATAAGAGCTGAAGTTTTAATAAAAGTTGGGAGCTGTAGATAGCTGGCTGAAGGACACTGATGAAGTGTCTTGGGGCCTATTTCCACCTCGAGATAAGGAGCTGAAGAGAGAGAGGAAGGTGGGTCGCAGGGCCAGAGATGTGAGTGCACACACTAATGTTCAGGGTGTGTGTTTTTTCTCTTTCTCCAGCATCTCAGTGTGGAGGAGATATTATATACACATATGGTGTAAGAAATAAATACATAAATAAAAATAACAATCAGGATCTAACCTGACAATCTCTGGTGCTTGTCAGGAGTTTTTTAATTTCAGTGTTTTTAAACAATTTCTTTAATTTTAGTTATTTTTAATTGATTATTAATGTATTCAGACACCTTCACATTTCTCACATTATCACAGTTTATTCGCTATCGTTTAGAAAATGGTAATAAAATATGACAGAACAAATTCCACTTGATAACTCAATTTTTGGTCCCAAATTTTTATCAATTTTACTGGTACACTCTTAAAAATAAAGGTTGTTGTCATCAGTGGTTCCATGGAGAACCTTGAACATCCATGGAACCTTTCAAATGCAGAAAAGGTTCTTTATAGTCAAAAAAGTTTCTATTGGAACCTTTATTTTTAAGAGTGTAGTCCACGTTATGAAGACTTTTGGGGTAAAATATATTACAGTTTACTTTATTTTGCTATCCTCACTTACATAAATGAACTAGTGTCCTGCACTCACTAGTAAAAAAAAAAAAAAATCTATTTATATTCTAAAGTCAGAATAATTTTTGGTTTGACTATATCAATTTTATTTACAAAATATAAATAATTTATATACAATATTTAATTTTATAATTTTGTATAAACAACATTTTAGCTGATCATATGTGTCAAAAGCAAAAGATCAACCTTTAATCAAATGTTCACAAATTTTTAATAAATGTATAAACATTTAAACATGTATTGAACATATTAAAGATTTATCAGCATTAACAAAAAATAGCATGTTACCGAGTTGTGAGTTCTTCATGCTTTGGTATTAATTTATCATGTTTTAGAGACTATTTACTACATTATGTATAGAATGTTATTATGGCAACAGCATATTTAAAACGTTACACATTTTGACTAGAAATGCTCAGCTGAAAATTCATCTCACATTGAAATTTTAGGCTTTAACTAATGAGTTTTAGTTGGTTATTAATCTGCTAGCAAAATGGTTTAGTTTATCAGTGTTCAAGCAGTCAATCGCCACCATAATTTGACAGGATTAATTGAATCCATTTATTTATTTGGATAATTACCATTTTATTTGGTTTGATAATGGATAACAGAACATAAAGCAGCATGCTCACATAAAAATCTCTCTTACTTTTTTTGGGAGAAACATTTGTGCAATACAATACAATATACATAAAACAAAACTGTAGAGACAAAACAAAAACTCTTCATGTTAATTTTAATTGAAATAATTTAGTTATTGCCATTATGAGTTTATGTCACGTCTTCATTGCTGTTTTCAAATGTTATAAAATCAAAAAACCCTTTGTCAATGAGCGTTTTCATTAGTAATTTCCTTGATGAGATTAACACTGGCGGTGTCCTAACACGTATGTGTCCCCCTCTCTCTCTCTCTTGCTCTCTGTTCCTCTCATTCGCGTTCTGTGATTTGGCCTCCCGCCAGCATCTATAGCTCACCCTCAGCTGTGCCGGCGAGCTCCAGATGTGCCAAAGGCGTGTTTTTTCTCTCTCTTTTTCTCCCCACGTGTGTTTGCGAGCGTGTGTATGTGTGTGTGTCTGCGTGCAGGTTTTGCCAGCTGACTGCACCGTTTGATAACCCGCTCTCTGGATGCCCATCACCGGCCGCAGAGATAGAATTAAATGATGATGATCTTCCCACGAGTTGGGTGCGGAAACAGCGCGTATAAATCTTGATTTCATCTCAGCGTGAGAAGTCTTTATCCATCATCACTCTTAATGAACAAGTCATTAGGCGCGATGAATGGCGCGCAGGGCCCCGACGTTCTCGCCGACGCTTTTGTTTGCGGCTTTTGGGGGGGCAACTTCTGCGCCCTTTCGAGGGGGTCAAACTCATTGCTCCAGATGTGGGGGTAACCTCTCCAGCCTCCCCCCTCCTCCGAGGTGCCCAGCATGTACTAAGCAGGGCTGGAAAAAATTAGAGTAAACAGAAAGAGGCCTGATTGTTCCGCCCTGAAGCTCCTGATGCGATGCCATATGAAAAGTCATTTTGTGATGTTCTTTCGAATTTTAAACAACTAGCTTGAGTTTAGCAAATTGGTGGCTAATTCATACAATTTCCTTTATAGGTTTTCATATGATCTGCAAGACTTTTGCCCCAGTTTGCAGTTTTGAATAAGTCAACGCTAGTTACCAAATGTCAGAGCCAATCTGCAGCTTTGAGTTGACAGATTTCATAGAAAATGAAGGTTTTTGAGGAAAACATTCCAGGATTCTCCATATAGTGGACTACAATGCGGATCAGCAGGTTGAAGGTCCAAATTGCAGTTTCAGTGCAGCTTCAAAGGGCTCTACACGATCCCAGCTGAGGAATAAGGGTCTTATGTCTTATGAAACATCTGTCATTTTCTAAAAAAAAATAATAAATAATACGGATTTATATACTTTTTAATCACAAAGGTTCATCTCGCACTAGCTCTGCTATGCGCGTACACGGCTTCACGTATTACGTAATCACGTTGGAAAGGTCACTTTTGGTTAGTTCTTTGTCTGTGTACGATGGTTTAAAAAGGTAGGGTGAAAAACTTCATCTCATTTTCTCCTCCAACTTCAAAAATGTCCGGCATTTTGTAAAGGGTGTTTGACTTTCTTTGAATATTTGCTTTGTAAACACAGGGTCGGTACTTCTGCCTACGTCATGCATGAACTTTTCAACGTGACTACGTAATAGACACAGAGCTAGCGCAAGACGAGCATTTGTGGTTAAAAGTATATAATTTGAAATGTCCCACTTCCTTGAGTTCCCGTCAATCACTCGTCACGTTAACATATTTCTGTTAATTATGGCAAAAACAGAAGAACACAATAACAAAATGCTGCCTTTCGTTTTAAAAACAGCTAACAGAAAGCTAAACTTAAGGTATCATTTTATAAACTTAATGTCTAATATTTTTAAGTTTGGCATAAGGTAACTCCACACTATGCTCATTGGAAGCAGTGACGTTAAATGACCCATCCTGTTGAGATCGATCTGCCCCGAGTTCACAGGTCAGATATCTGATTTCAAGTGGTGTTCCAAGCGTTATTTCCAAGTAGGAGGTGGAAAAAATCCTAACTTCAAGTTGTCTGGAACGGACCTTCATGCTTATCTTTTTCTAAAAATCGTAAGTTTCGGTACAAATCACATTGTATTAATTTTTATGAAACGCCACCTCATAAAAGTTACATTTGTTCATGAGATCGTGTGGGAATACTTCACCCCCAAAACTCACCCTTATGTCATTCCAAACCTGTATGAATTTCTCTCTTCAATTAAACACATTTGGAAAATTTACTGACTGAGAAATGACTAATACTGTGGCATTCAATCTTAAAAAAAGAACACAAAAGCACCACATAATGGCCCATACAAAAAATAATTTCAACAAATGGATTGAGACGGTTAACAAAAATTTGTAACACTTTAGTTTAGGGACCAATTCTCACTATGAAACTAGTTGCCTATTGCCATGCACATTATTAGCATATTGGCTGTTTATTATTACTTATAAAGCACATATTAATGTCTCTGCATGACCATATTTTAGATCCCTTAATTCTACCCCATACCTAAACTTAACCTTACTATTAGTAAGCAGCAAATTAGGAGTGTATTGAAAAAAAGTCATAGTAAATAGCTAGTTAATAATGAAAATTGGTCCCCCCCAAAAAAGTGTGACTCAAAAATTATTTGAAAGATTGGTCTAAATAAAATCCCCAGCAGGCACACAACATTATAAGACGTTCATATTTGGTTAAATTCCGGCTGCGACGATGGGTGACCAAAAATCAATGTCAATTCGATGTCTAATGTCAACGTTAATATGATGTCCAATACTGATGTCAGCTGACGTTGATATTTTGTTGTTTTTAGGTTGTGTAAACAAAATCCAAAGTTAAGTCAATGTCAAATTAAGGTCAATTTTCACGCCAGTTTTCATTCTCAGCCAAAATGCAATGTCAACTTGACGTTGTAGTGACATCCGATGCTTGCTTGGTCTAGATGGCACACACTGTAAAAAATAAAAAACACAATTTGTTGAGTCATCTTAAATTAATTTGTTACCCTGCTGCCTTAAAATTTTAAGTTCAGTCAACTAAAATAAGTTTAGTCAACTTGAAATGTTAAGTTGTACTAAGTAACAACTTAGATATTTGTGTTTGCTAAACTTAACAGATGGGTAAGTAACCCAGCTGCCTTAAAATTTTAAGATGATTCAACTTAAATATCTAAGTTGTCACTTAGTATAATTTAACATTTCAAGTTGAATAAACTTTTTTTGAGTTGACTAAACTTAAAATTTTAAGGCAGCCAGGTTACAAATTATTTTAAGTTGACTCAACAAATTGTTTTTTACAGTGCAGGCTGATGGGTCGTTAATGCAAACTGATGATATTAACAGCGTTAAACTACTTGTCACAAGATTGGTTCATGCTGCATACACAGCCAGTGAGCTTAGAGCTCAGAGTTACTCTGAAAACTTCCACTTCCCTAGCTCCACCTGTATAGATCTCCTACTGGTTATTATATACAGTCATGGCCAAAAATATCGGCACCCTTGCAATTCTATCAGAAAATGCTACACTTCTCTCAGAAAATTGTTCAAATTGCAAATGTTTTGGTATTTGCACATGCTTATTGTTTTTGTTTGCACTGCAAAAAAACAGAGAAGAAAAGTCAAACTTGATAAAATTCCATAAATGAATCATTCAGATCTTTTTTGTCAACCAGATCAACTGAAAACAGTGATCACAAATCAAACATCATGACTTCTACCAACAAAAAGAAAGTTTCAGTCCCTATTTTTTGTAATTGCCCAAGGGGGGTAAAAAGAATCTTATTTTTTTCTGTATGTGTTCTTCAAAAGAAAGAACGCAACATGGGTTGGGATGAGGATGAGTAAAGAATGAGAGCATTTTCATATTTGGGTAAACTATTTCTCGTGAGTCTTAGGGGAGTTCTAGTGAAATCCCAGAGTTCTGTGATGATACGAGACTACAGCGAGAAACTCTACAGGGAACGTGAATGTTTAGAGGTTCAGTCTGTTAAACTGCACCCTTTGTTGTGTTTGCTTACAAGGGCCTTCTGTGTTTGGATATTTTCCCTTTTTCCTAAGCTACGCTGGGTCTTCTAGTTAAAAAGTTCAGGCAATTCTCTGAGGCTCCTGTATTTGCAATCTAGATGAACTTAAAAGCCTTCTTAAAGAATTTAAGAGCATTTTCAGCGTAGCCCCGGGCTACCGAAAGCAGACGCTGTACCACCTGCATCAAATTTGAATGAAACTGCGCACAGCTCTTTCAGCTCTGTAAAGTAGAACGATATTTATTTTGTGAAGAAAGATGCTTCTCAGAACTGTTTCCCTCAGAAATGCAAAAAAAAATTGCATTTGACACGGGGTAATTGTATTTAACTTCTCATACGCTCGCAGAGCGTATATTTGCATTGAGCTCAAAAACAGCACACAGATTCTGACTTTCCTTGTTAGTGACAGCTGCCATGTTTTAATGTCACATTCTCGCAGGCTTGTGGCTCTGAAGCCCTCAAGATCCTGCTGGGAATCACATCACTCAGTATGTTTGATAATATCTCTTCATCATTAAACTAGACACCTTTCATTCTTTAAACACCACTCTATTTCTCATGGCATTTAACAGTTGATGTTTTCCTTTGTGTTTTTCCCCCCTCCAGCCTCCTTCCTCTTTTAGAGAAACAGCTTTTATTTAGCCACTGATGTGACTGGAGTCCTTAGAACATTTTTTGTTTACATTAAATAAATGTAATAATTTTTTTAACTAAATTGTAATGTTTATCACGGTTATGATGAATAACAAAATAAAATATATCTAAATTGTGTTATTTATCTTAACAAATACAGTAGCCAACAGTGCAGACAAGCTTGGTGTGATGGTATGGTCCATGTTAAGATGCAGGAAAAAAAACAAAACAAACCCCCATTACTGCACATGTCAGCGTCATAAACAACAGATCGGGCCATGTGGACGCAGGCACAGCGGTAATGGAGGCTGTGCATCACTGTTCAGCACAAGGTCTGCAACCTCTACAGGACTCACCTGAACCACACAGAGAAAAAGGAGGGGAGAGAGAGAGAATAGATGAGCTGGTGAGGAGATGTTGAAGGTAATGTTGATAACTAACTGTTGGTAGTGTAGATGACTATTACAGTGAGGATGAAGATGATGATCATCACAAATTTTGGAAACAGATTGGACTGCGCTGTACACATGTTTGACTTTGATCTTTCCCACGTTTAAAGTTGTAGTTGCTGTTGTGTCAGAAACATTTAAATGCTACCTGATCTCATGACGAAAACGGGAACCTGTACCTGTGGGAACTTTCTTGCAAGATGTGAAATACATATCAAAAAGTGCACTGCAGTTTCCAACAGAAATGAACACTAGAGGCGGTAAAACAGCGAGCACTTGTAATCCTTTTCATACACAGTTATGATTACAGCTTCATATGTTTTTTTTTTTTTTTCGGATGTAACAAGCTTGCTCGGTAGCTCATCCGGCACAGGATTGGACTTAGGATGCGGAATCCTTGGGTAGGAATCTTGTGAAAAACATGACTCATGATGAAAGAGCTGAAAGCTCAAAAAACAAGCTAAAACGGCATGCTCGCAACTACGTTTTTACGTAACATACGCGTTTGTTGATACTATCGGGTAGGTTTAGGTGTAGTGCAGATGGTATGTTTTAAATGTATTTGTATGTATGTATTTTAAAACATCACGGAGCATTAGAGTTATAGCGCCACTCAACAGACATTTCAAGTCAGAACTGTGGAGACACGTACACAAAAACCAACGTCACATAAAACGTACCATATGCATGTTCATCTGTTTCTGGGAAAAAAATGAACACTCTTTTAGCGCCACTCAGTGGACATTTTACATCAAATATGTCATGAAACGTACTTGCCAAAAAGTTTCCACAGGTGCGTTTTTGTCATGAGATCAAGTTGTTTAAATAACTGAAAAGTAGCTACTTACAGTGGGGTCCAAGAGTCTGAAAAGACATTAAATTAAAAAAAAAAATAAAAATAAAACGTACATCTGGAAATAATCAGAAAGTTTCAGATAGATAGACAGATAGATAGATGGATGCAAGGTAAAATTATGAAATATTTGCTATTTTGCTATATAATTTTGTAATATGTAATTTAATTTTAATTGGGTCACGTTATCAGTTACTAATGGTTATTTAACTGGTGGTCTTTCCCAGCGAACGAGGATTATTCTCAGAATTTTAGCTAACATTCTGAAAAGGTTTTTTCAAAGTTATGAACAAATGTTCTTCCAGTAATGTTAAAGGGGTCACCGGATGCCCATTTTCCACAAGTTGATATGATTCTTTATCTATTAGGAAAGGTGATTGCAGAGATTCATAAAAAACCATTATACTCACTTCTGCTGTAGGTGAATCTGGATCAAGACAGGCATCTGAGAATGGCTTGATTTGAAAAAGTGGATATTATTTTTACAGATTAATTAAAAACCACTGCATGGATTTTTATCATTATAGGGTAGATTTGTACATACACTGCCAACACACAATAATGTTCAAACAACATGTAAAAGTGAACTTTGCATCCGATGACCCCTTTAACAGAATAGCCATTAAAGTTATCCACTCTTTAAAAATGTTCTCAGGACAAAAACATTAGTTATGCATCAGTCATGTGACCTTTTTTTCCTGAAATGTTTTAGTTGGACATTTGTCCATAACATTTTTACATGTTACTAAGTTACTTGTTTCAGAATGTTCAGATTCACATTCAAATGTAATGTTCCTACTATATCCACAAGTTTCCTACGCCCTATGAGACCTTGTGTCAAAAGTGGGAGCATCTTCCGGTTCGAAGTAAACAAGTGGGACGTAACACTCATTCATTCAACAGCTGACAGTAGTGATGGGCAAATGAAGCCTCATGCACTGACATTTCATCTGACTGTTTCGGGAAAAGATTTAAAGCTTCTAGTGTGTCGAAAACAGCATGATCTGCTGGTTAAAAAATAAAGCAGCCAGAAGCCTGTGAAAGAAACACAGTCAGACGAAACATTCACTACACATTCCAGAGATCGACTCATGTTATGTTGCCAATATTAGTCTAACAGTGTGTGTGTGTGTTAGTTTGTTAAATTTCTGTCTCAGATCAATTCATTTACCCATTAAACTGTGGCATTAAATCCTAGTACGAATATGATGTAATAGAAGAATAATGTACACATGAAGTGCATATGGCAAATATTAAATTTTCCTGAAATAATTTGTATTTTTCATTTTACTTGTATGACTGGGTATTTAAAAATATAAATGAATAAGTAAGATCTGGGAGTTAGAACCGACACACAGTGAATCTCGCACAGGACTGGAGAGAAAGCGAGGCTTTGTTTGTCACTGGTTTAGTGATTTCTACGTTAACAACACAAGCCTTGAATCGAGGCTTCATCTGGCACACCCCTTAACACAAGCTCCGATGCCTCGGTTCAAATGTCACATCACTAGTTAACAGTCATTCATGATTTAACGATCCAAACTTGCTAACGTTGTGGGAGCACAGCTTCGAACAACACATGTTGTCCCTGAGCACCGTAATGACATCTCTCATAAAGGTTTGCAACTTTACAAAGTAAACAATGATCCGAAAAACACTTAGTCTCTCGCTAATTAGCACACAAAATAGCATTGGTATACTACTGCCGCCTCACCGGAAGTTCTTTTCTACAGTAACGCCCCTCGGAAACAGGTGGATAGTAACATTCCTACTATATAATGTTTACAAAATGATAAAATGGAATGTTCCCTTAAAGGGGTCATGAACTGAGAAATCAAAATTCCCTTATTTTTTTGTCATATAAGAGGTTGTTGTGCTATAAAAACATTCTGTAAGTTTCAGCTCAAAACTTTCTTGTTAGTCTATAAACAGCTTATATTAAAGCCAATCTGCCAAAACAACGGGTTGTGGAATTTGCCACTTTATGATGTAATAGTGTGGATAAGCACTGCCTCCGCAGAAGAAGAGCGACGCCTACTTCTACATCGCTGCCTGTTTAGCCCCGCCCACTGATTCACACATGTAGCATAAATAATGAGAGAGGCCAATGCAGGTCTACGCAGAAATCAAACAATAAAAATGGCTCAGAAGACAACAAGATGCTGTTTAGTGTCAAGCTGTGGAAATATACAGTTTCTGAATTGCCCTCCTTCTGATCCCAATATTAGGAAAGAATGGATGAACTTTATTTTTAATGTAGAACCAGACCACGTCAGTAAGAACTCGGCCTTTGTTTACTTAATTTTAATTAGTTTACAAACAAGGAACAATTCGACACAGGATTTTCAGAAAGACTGAAACTAAAAGCTGATGCTGTACTGACTATGGGCCAGATTTACTAAACAGGGTAAATTAGCGTTAGAGCACAATTCCATAAAAGTGCCGATGGGAGGAGAAAATCCTGTGTGTGATTTATTGGCAATGCTCACATTAAAGAATCCAAGAATCCATCCAAAGAACATTTCCATAATGACCAGCGCAAATTACCGCCTGCTTTAAGACAGGCATTTTTTGGGGTGTTAAACAATGGTGCAAATACAATTTGACGAGCGCAAACGGTAGTAAACTGCGTTACGTGATTTATTTTAATACTCTCCCATCATTTTGCATTTGAAAGGGAAACACCTACAAATGCATATTCAATAAGGTCAAGCACCTTATTTTTTTAGTAACCCCTGATAGTGCTATTTTAACACCAAAAGATCCGACAGTAAAGTTGCACCACACAAGTGTGAGTAACTGTTTTTATTACGTGCTCACTATTGCGTTGTCTGCTTTTACAGATCATTTGATATGTACTGAGTAGGGGTGTAACGATACATGTATTCGTACCGAACCATCCCGGTACGGGCATCTTGGTTCGGTGCATGAGGCCTTACAACAAATACAGGCAATTCACTCTCAATCCAGAAGGGGGCACCTGCAGTAATGCAACTCTGTTTGATAACCGCTGGCAGAAGAACAGTGAATGCCAGGAGTTGTGCACTTGAAAACAAAGACCACTAGACAGTGACCATGTGCTGATTCTGAACGCGTCTCTCACTGACAAAGGAGTATAATGTTACTTTAAATGCTTGCACACTCAACTGTCTGCAAAATGGAGCTTTGTGCTCGTGTATCCTACCTCTCTCATTCAGTACAAATCCAAATATTCCATAATATTTCCATATTAGCAATGCATCCAAATGCTAAACTATTATTTATTATGTAAATTATAGACTTTGTAGTTCACGTTCTAACAGAGGAAGGCGCGCTGATGTTTGGTTCACTGTGTTTTATTTTGATAAAGTACCAACTGCACTGTCAAGTTAGCAATTCCAGAAGCTTGGAACTGATATGTTTTGTGTTTGCGTGCACTGGTGCGATTACTTCAACTTTCCTCATACCAGCAAAATCAACTTAAACAAAAAACAAATAGGATGTCGCTTTCTGCCATTTGAGTTTTTTTTTCTTTCACAAAACTGAAGTGACCTCAGCAAACATAGGCTACGTTATATGTCGTTAACTAATTAAATATATTTCAAGTACTTATTCTTTGTATGCATAAATGTACTGAAGATTTTATAGCCTATATATGACATTAATTTAATATTCAATATTTAGTATTTTCACATGTAGGTGGATATTCTGTATATTTAAAGAACATTCAGAAACGACATTTTTATAGTTCTTAGAACATATTTTTGTATTTTGTTAGTATACATTTGCCCTTTCTCTAAGCCATGAGTCTCATTACATAGAGTGTCTGAACTAGAAAGCTAGATTTTTCTACAAAAGAACTAATTGAACCAGATCTACTGCCAAAACATATGGCTGTCGAGGTTATGGTTCAGAAATAATGACACCATCGTGATAAGCATCACTGCGATCATCACCCATCAGCAGTCACACTTTCGAATGGAGCACCTAAAGTCAGGTTGGCTACGTGCCCATCCAGCGTTAGAGAATACGAGGAGACAGCCGGCCTATTTTTGGGGCTTATTCCATAAAGTGATCTTACCATGGCTCCCTCATGACCAGTAATGTGATAGTGCCCCAGGCAGTGTTTTCAATTTCTTCAAAACACAAGCAGCACTCTGCCACTGACTTTGTGTGAGGACAACTTAGTGGGGGATGAGTGCAGTTATTTGTGGCCTTTTATTGGAGATAGTTGCTCAGTTTATGATGTCTATGATATATTAAGATTTTTGGGGGGGAATTTACAGATGGAAGGAAGAAAAAAACAGGACTTGCTTTTATGGGGCTTAATTTTGCTGAACTATTCAGACAGAAGCTAGCAATATAATTCAACTGAAATTAAATTTATGGTTTGTATAATTTCTGGATTTTTAAGCCCTAAACAAGAAAAAGAGGGGTAATCTATATGGGTGGGTAATCTATATTTAATTATACAGTGCTATCATTTTGCTATTAACTAAAACTACAACTACTAAGAATCATTTTTGTTGTTTTGAAATAATTTGAAATGAAATCTAAATATTGAACACAAATCTTATACTTAAAAAAAATAACTCAAAAATGCAAGTTGAAGTAGTAAAATTCAAAAAGATTAAAGAAAAATCAGCTAAAGTTAAATATAAAACTATTATATATATATATATATATATATATACAGGGTGGGCCATTTATATGGTTACATCACACATCAAACTTATTGGGAATTTCACAAGAAAAACAATGGTGTGCTTGGTTTTAACGTAACTTTATTCTTTCATGAGTTATTTACAAGTTTCTGACCACTTATAATGTGCCACAAACAGGACGTTAATATCACCAACCATTGCCATTTTATTAAAGTGTATCCATATAAATGGCCCACCCTGTATATATAACTAAATATAAAAGTAAAAATATACTATAAATAAACTAAAAGGAAAACTGAAAATATACAAATAAAAGCAAATTCAAAATACTATAACATAACTTAAAAACCTATAAAAAAGGCAACTAAATTAATTATTACAATTAATAAAATAAGTTAAAGTAGTAAAATTTATTAAAACTAAAACTGAAAAAAAAAAAAAAACCAGCTAAACTTAAAATACGGAAACTATTAAAATAGTTAAATAAAACAAAAATACTGAAATAAAATAAATTTGAAGTTGAAGTCTAAAAAAATAAATTAAAGCTAAATAGAAATATAAAAAAACTAATAAAATCACAAAAAAAAGAGTAAAACTTCAAGTAAATTGAAAAATGAAAATATAAAAATAAAAGCTATTCAAAATATTATTAAAAACTATAACAGAAATAAAAAGAAACAAAAATTTGAAAAATTAGAAATGTCTTTGCAACTAACTAAAATAAAATAAGTTTACATTTATTAAACATAACATTTATTAAAACTAAACCTGAAATAAAAACAGCTAAAGTTAACAAAAAGCTATATAAAATATTAAAATACTAAAAATATAAAAATAAAAGCTAATACTAAATACTATATAGAAATATTTAAAAAATGAACAAAATCACAAAACAAAATTATTATTTTTTTTTTAATTAAAATGACAAATGAAAATATAAAAATAAAAGTGAGTTCAAAATAATAATAAATACTATAACGGAAATAAAAAGAAACAAAAATTAGAAATGTTGGCTTGGCACCTAACTAAAATAAAACAAGTTGAATATGAGTCATAAACTTAATTCAAATTAAAGCTGAAACAAAAAACATCTGAAGTTAAAGAAAAAGCTATATAAAATATTAAAATACTAATAAAAAGACAAACAAACACAAAAAATACTACAATTTGAAATAAAACGAAAACTGAAAACATAAAAATAAAAGCTAATTTAAAATACTATAATTTAAACCTACAACAGAAAATGCTACCAACCGAAATAAAATAAGTCTAAAATAAAAATAAATTAAAGCTAAATAGAAATATTAAAAAAACTAAAATGAATGAAACTTCAATTAAATTGAAAAATGAAAATGTAAAAATAAAAGCTACTTCAAAATATTAATAAATACAATAAATAAACTGAAAAATAAAAAAACATTTTTTTTTTTAAAAATGTGTGAAATGTCTTTGCAAAATAAAGCAAAATAAGTTAAAGTACTGTACTTAAACTAAAACTTAGAGTAGAAATAGAAAAATAGAAATAATTTTTAACAATTACAAAAGCAATAAATAAATAAATAAATATAATATAATATTATTTTACTTAATTACACTGAAACCTGACAATATAAAATAAATGTAGATTCAAAATATTAATAAATACTATAATAATATATAAAACAGCACTGTATTTATAACACCCAAAATACTCTTTTGTCTGAAGGCGGCGTGAAACAGACCTTCATTTCAAGTGAGGGATCACTAAAAGTTTTAGGAGTTACCCTTTTCACTCCACCTAATTCAGCTGAGAAGGTGAGTTTGCCACAAACAATCGGAGGAGCGTCTTTTACAGCAAGCGAATGCTAAGAGTTCCAATGACTGTAAAGTTTATTTACTGCTCTCTAATCTCAATAAAACCTGTCATTGCTGCAATGGATGACCTTCTCTTTACAGTCCCACGCAGTCTGTAGTGACCAAACGTCTGACCAAGTCACCACAGACAGACAACCGAAAAGACGGGAGATCATTTTTACTAGGACAAGCAAAGAGGTCCGACTTCCAATATAAACATCCAGCATGCCACAGCAAACCACGTTATCTGGTATTCTGACGTAAGATAGGCATGGAAGGTTGTTACCGGAGAAGGAAAAGTGGGAGAGCAGCGTAGAGATTACGGTGATGACTGGAGCCTTGTCAGAATCACAGCAAATCAGATGACACTTCAATAGGGGGGAGCCAGGGTGTATGGCAAAATTCGAAAATTGAGTTGACAACACCAGCGATAAAGGCGTTATGGTCGCTGGAAATTGGTCTTTAAATGGTTTGCGGCCCAGTTGTTGAGCAATGCAATTCAGAGTTGGCCGATCTGAGCGGCAGAACCATGACCAAGTGGGAATAGGGGTGAATATACATGTTGAGAGATACAGCATCTATGAGCTGTCCTTCATCTCTTTTCAGATGTGGGGAGAGTAAGGTCAGAAAGGCAAAGCTCAATTTTGCCCGCTGTAATACGCACACAAAAAAAGAAAAAGAATGAAAACAACAGGGACACTGGAGATCGGTGGTGGCTCAGAGATAAATGTTAAAGGGACAGTTTACAGAAAAATGAAAACTCTGTCATCATTTGCCCACCTGCGTGTTGTTCCTAACCTGTGTGACTTTCTTTCTTGTGTGGAACACAAAATAAATATTTTTAATATAATACTAATAATACTACTATAATACTATAATAATAATACCAACATTATTACTAATAGAAGGGGTTTCTGTAATAAAATAATAAGGTAACACTTTATTTTAAGGTGTCCTTGTTACACGTTACATGTCTTCACTATTATAATAACATTTCATTATGCATAATTACAAGCACGTAACCCTAAACCAAACCCAAATCCTAACCATATAGTAAATACATGTATTTTTATTACTCAGTACTTAAATGTATAATTTGACTGTAACAAGGACATCTTCAAATAAAGTGTAACCAATAATAATAATAATAATAATAAATATAGCTGCAAGCAGCAATTGCGGGGCCAAGCACAAAAGAGGCAGAATGAGGAGTTAAGCACGGCAAGGAGCAACAGACCGACTGTAACAATGAGTAACTAAAGTCATTTTAGGATGATATCAGTTGAAATGGCTGAAAAATCATAAATACAACCAATAATATAATTGAATGGCTTATCACTTTTGACCAATAGGTGGTGCTGTTTTCAAATTGATGTGATGCGTTCTGTGTGAGGTGACAATGACACACAAACAAATTTTGGTGTCATTATGCCAAAGCTTTACAGAGATACAGCCTCAGAATCATCTTGGCATCAAGCCTAAAATCTGTAGTGGCGCTGTACGAAAATGGTTTTGTCTATCGACACGAAATCCATAACTTTTAGTAAGCACAGTCTGAAGATGATTTGAATCAAATTTGGTGAAAATCAGACCAACGGTCTAGGAGGAGTTTGAAAAAGTATGTTTTGTACATTAATCAAAATGGCGGAAAAGAAAGTTCAACGAAGTGTGATATAATTGGTATCTATTTTGTCAGCATGACCCAAGGAATATTTTGAGACCAGTTTTAATACAGTAGGCTAATGCAATCACAACTTATTAGCATTTTTGAAAATTTCATTGTTAATGTTTAATGAATGGTTTATTACTTCTGACCAGCAGGTGGCGCTGTTACCGAATTGCTGTGGCGTGGTCAGGGTGTGGTGACAATAGCACATATAAAATTTTGGTGTCAATATGTCAAGGCTTTGCAGAGATACAGCCTCAGATGTAGTTTGGCATCTTTCCAGCAAATTCGTTGATGCGCTAAACGAAAACCGTTTTGTGTATCGACACGAAATTCATATCTTTTTGCCCGCATAGTCTGAAGATGATCTGAGTCAAATTTGGTGAAGATCGGACTAACAGTCTAGGAGGAGTTCGAAAAAGTAGGTTTTGTACATTAATCAAAATGGCGGAAAAGAAAGCTAAGCGAAGTGTGGTATAATTGATATGTATGTTGTCGGCATGTCACAAGGAATATTTTGAGACCAGTTTTATTACTATAGGCTAATGCAAACAGAAATTATTAGCATTTTTGGAAATTTTTATTGTTAATGTTTAATGAATGTATTACTTCTGACCAATAGGTGGTACTGTTACCAAATTGATGTGGCGTGGTCAGTGTGATGTGACAATGGCACATATAAAATTTGGTGTCAATAATTCAAAGATTTGCAGAGATACAGCCTCAGAAGTAGTTTGGCATCTTTCCAGCAAATTCGTTGATGTGCTTAACGAAAACCGTTTCGTATATCGACACGAAATCCATAACTTTTTGTCAGCAAGGTCTGAAGATGATCTGAGTCAAATTTGGTGAAAATCGGACTAACGGTCTAGGAGGAGTTCGAAAAAGTAGGTTTTCAATATTAATTAAAATGGCGGACAGGATGTTTGGCCAATATTGTAATAATGGGTATCAATGTTTTTGGCTTGACCCAAGGAATCTATTGAGATCACTTTCATTACAACAGGCTAATGTAAGCTGAAGTTATTAGCATTTATGTAAATTTCTTTATAACTTTTGACCACAAGGTGGCGCTGGCCCAAAAATTTTTATGTACATTCAGGGCATGGTGCCGAACATTTTTGTAATTAATGTCGAAACGATACGCTAATCTGTTCTCAAGATACAGCATTTTAAAGCTAAATTCAAAATGGCCGACACCCAAAATGGCTGACATGGGAAAATTGGATATGGTTCGACTCGGTATGACACACCGAATCTAAAGAGACCAGTTTTGTGATTTTTGGACAAATCATTCAGACGTTATAAAGAAAAATAGCCATTTTTCGTATCTCCTGACCACTAGGGGGGCACTGCACCGAAACACTGCAGTCAGCCTCAGGTCATGCTTGTTATAACACACACCAAGTTTGGTGTCAATATGCCAAACTGTTACGGAGATATAGCCTCACATTGATTTTTGCTAGCTTTTCGTAGAATTCTTTCGCATGTTATTCGTGAACGGCTGGACGAATCGACTTGAATTCCATAACTTTTTGCCAGCGTGGTCTGAAGATGATCTGGATCAATTTTTGTGACAATCGGTGCAACGGCCTAGGACGAGTTCGAAAAAGTAGGTTTTACGAACAATTGAGAATAGCGAAAAAACTAAACCTTACGATTTTTGAATTTTGGTGTCCATTCGACTCGGCATAAGCCAAGGAATCAGAGGAAAAAAGAATTTTTGTTGTGTGGCTTACGGTTCAAACGTTATTAGCATAAATCTTTTGAAAGTTTGGACAGGTGGTGGCGCTAGAGAGTTTGAGTTAGAGACTCCAAACTTGCTATGGTTAATGTTGGGACTGTCCTCTATCAGTGTGCAAAATTATACAACTTTCCCGCAAGCGGTTCTATGGGCTGCCATAGACTTGCGGCGGAAGAAGAAGAATACGCTAACGGATACAATAGGTGCCACCGCACCTTCGGTGCTTGGCCCCTAATAATAATAATACAAGAGACTACTTCTACTAATAATGCTATTAAAAGTAAGAATAATATAATAATGGTATATTATTATAATGGTAACACTACAATAATAATTTGTTAAGATTAGTTAACTACATTAGTTAACTTGAACTAACAATGACCACATTTTCTACAGTTAATGTTCATTTCTACATTTACTAATACACTAAAATTGTATCTATTAATATTATTATCTATTAATATTATTTAATGCACTTTGAACTAACACAAACAATTACAAATTGAATTTTATGGTAACACTTTACAATAGATTCCATTAGTTAATGTTAACAATACATTTATTACAGTATTTATTCATCTTTGTTCACTTTAGTTCATGTTAATTCACAGCGCATTAATTAATTGATTTTAATAATGCTGAAATTAATATGAACTAAGATTAATAAATGTTGTAGAAGTATTTTTCATTCTTAGTTTATGTTAAGTAAAGTAGTTAACTAATTAAATAAATAAATAAATAATGAGAACTTATTGTAAAGTGTTACCCAAATATTTGTAATATTAATAGTTATCATCAACATCAAAACAATCAAAAATTGTAGTAACTGATAACATGTAAATTATGAAAAGTAATTGGTACATTTGAAAATGCTCATAATCAGATTAGAGTTACATATATTTATGGATTACATGATTACATATTTACACAATGGCTGTATATTAATAATCTTTTGTTGATTTATAATATTTAAAATTTTCCTTTCCACTTTCCTACTGTGTCATACCACTTAGCTTTGACTATATTCACAAATGTTGTATATGGGCCATTCTACAGATTCTACATCTAAGGAACACATCTGTAGCAGTTAAGTTTCATATTGTTTTTTTCATAAAGTTTTGGAATATTTGTCCTCTCCCCAAATTTGTCACTACTAAAACATAGTAATATATAATTTAATTAGAAGAGTTATATTGATCTATTAAGATTCTGCTTACATCTAAATTCTAAATATAGTTTTTACTATTTCATTACGATTTTTCAGCGATAAATCAATAACAATTACATTTTTAACAGTATTTCATGTGTAATTTATAAGATTTGTTATATTTGAATCCAAATTTTCTTTGTGAAAAGCAAAAGGTTGATCATACTGATTTCAAAGTTGAGGATTCATTAGTTTGAATATACATTGAACCAAAAACTATGATAAAATCTTATCTGATAATTTCCATATACTACATTTAAAAAAATAAATAAATAAAAATCCATGTTTCGGTGGTGACAGTAATGCTTTGGTAGCAAACCACATCACATCACAAATTTTTAAATACACTAAAATGCTACACATTTGCACAATTGTACTAAAATTTTGTTTATTTCCCCCAAATATGAGGATTATGTGTTCCCTTTTGTCACTACCGAAACAATGATGACATGTTTTGATCGTTTTTTTTTTTTTGTTTGTTTGTTTGGGGGTGGGGGGGGGATATGATTTTAAATGCAAAAAGCTAAAACGAATGCGATTTTTAAATAGCGGGGTACCGCTCTAATCTGATTTGTACCACCTCAGATTCTATTTGACCCACTCCAACCCCCCAAAACTTATTGATTTTAACCATTCGATGCGGACAATCACAGGTGTATTTAAACTTTGACTGCTAAATTCCAACGTGCTTTTGCGCCTTGTCTGACGCTGAGCCAAACAGACGTGCTCAGTGCTTTTAGCCTATATAACAACGAATCAGTGTTTTCGACCACATAAAAATAATGTTTCAGACATTTAAATTAATTACTAGCAAAAAATACATTTGTTAAATACACATTGCTGTTTGTGAGTTTGTTAATGCACTGGTGTGTAAGGAAAGCAGCAATAATCCTTTCAATTAAAATCTGACGACATATTTATTCTCATATAATACCCCGATAACCCCTGTTAGCCTCCACTGAGAATCATACAAGCCCCCCCAGGTCGTGTGTCCTGGCACTGGGACTGTAACAGTGGTACATATAAAAACTAAATGTTATGGAATAACTCTCAAAAAAGTGCGCTTAAATGCAGAAAAAAAGTTTTTGGTAGTGACGTTAAAGTTACACACAGATTTTTCAGACTTTTGAACACATTTATTGTATCTACACTGTATCTACTCACAAAGTAGAAAGAGTGACATGAATATTTCCTGATCATAAATGTAGGGGCGTATTAGTCTCAGCCATGGACTAAAACACACTGTGACATGAAAATGCAGGACATTTTGATATATATATATATATATATATATTTTTTTTTTTTTTTTTTTTTAAATAAAGTTCCATAATTTACAAACAAAACATCGTTTTGTTTTTTTTTAACTTCACTTGTTAAAAGAATCAAAAAGGTACTTTTAAAAACAACAATGGAAATATTGTTGTTCAATATAATTTTCATAAGATTAGGGTGGGTCCTACTTACTGGAAAGGCCCACTTTCCAATTGAAAGTACCCAATAAATGATGATTTTATATATATTAAGCTTACTAATATTTTAAGTATTATTGTGGGCTTCAATAGATAATAGAAGGATCTTAGTACATCTCTAAGATTTGAATACTTAAATGCTTTTTAAATGTGTTTTTTGGTTGTGGTACAGCAGTTTGCACCAATTCTGTAGAATGGCCTATATTTAAATATGCCTCTGAATATGAGGGGAAATAGCACCTCTCTAGCAATTAGACCATGTATGAGATAAATAATTACAAAACACTGGTGATGTATAGCTGTGAAACACCTTGTCTTCCTTATATCCAGAGACCACGAGTAATTGTTGATTTTTTTAATGTTTGTGCGGTACATTTAAGTTAAAAACAAGTTTGATAAAACATAATCCAAAGGTAATGTGAAATCTGTAACCAACAGACTACAGTCTGTAAGTAATCTATTCTATATATGCTAGTATAGTAAATGTTAAACTATTATATAAAATATAATATTCTCTAATATCCTTTAAGGTCACCCACTAATACAAAAGGAAAAAGTTCTGCGTTGTATTTGAGCTCTTTAGGTTGCGTATAAGGTTTTTTTTCTTTCAGTGTATTTTGTGGTGAAAAACAATTTGAATTTATCAAAGCAGACTGCCAGCGCTATTGCCTGCACACTCTGATACAGTGTTTTCCCTGAATGTTTTGAGCGGGAGAGATTATGGAGGGAAACAGGGATGATGCTAGGCTTTTAAGAAGGCCGAATACCTTGTATTTAAATGAAAACAGCTGTGCTCGAATAGCATTAAGGCTGGCTTCGTCCTGTCAAGATTTCACATTTCTCTGCTTATTTTTTCCAGCTTTTTTTTTCCCTAGCTCCCCCGGGTTGTGAGAAGTTTAAGTTGAAAATGGTTTTGGGAATCGTCTGCAAATCTCCCTTGAGCGGATTAAACTGTGGGACTGGAAGAACTTAGCCAGACAATTTCCAACCACGGCTAAATTGCTTAGATATGAGAGCGTCAGAGGAATAAATATTATTTTAAACCTTTAAAACGCACTGCTTTTTTCATCTCTCCTATTCCTTTCTTCTCCTGTCCTCTTTCTGTGCCAGCTCCACGTGTTTGAAATTACTCAATTTAACATAATGCTCATAATTGATCGTTTAGTGGAAAACGCAAACATATCGTTTGCTGACGGGTTCCATATTTCGTGAGTGCGAGTCGTTGTTTCTGTTGGAGTCAGGGGACAGCTGGTTGACGTTTCACACTCATCGGGAGTTGTGATCATGAAATGGGATGTTGGCCTTTTCTCACCAGTGATTTGCCTTAGTGTTTTCAAACCTGTCTAGCAGGCCAGCATCTCACAGCCGGACCGTCTGGTTGAACGCTGAGCTAGATGGGAAGGCTTCCCACGGGACGAGAGGGTCATCTCAGAGGGCAAGCATGAAGTTAATGGAAGGTATGGTGCACATGGAATCCTTTGCACTGTCATTCTCAGTAACAGCACAAAGACTGCAGATGTTTTGGGGCTATTTGCTGAATCTTTTTCTTTAAGCCAGACCTTAAGGAAAGCCTGTTTCCAATGTATACGTTAAACTTTAGCTGCAACTTTACTTCTCATAAAAGATTCAATATCTCACAGTTAAGACTTCATTTCTCAGAAATGCAACTTTATAAAAATGTAACTTTATAAAAATGTGACTTCATATCTCGCAATTGAAACTTTCAGGGTCAAATCTTTCTCACAGTCATATTAACCTTCGTGTAATTGCAACTTTATATCTAAAACTTGTCTATAAATCTCAAAACGTATCTATATATCTCACAATATGACATACTTGCAACTTTATATCTCAAAATGTGTCTGTAAATACACTGCAGTGTGAACTGTGACTTTCTCAAAATTGCAAATTCATCAAAATGTGACCATATTTTACAATTTGGACTTTGTTTCTCATAATTTCAATTTTATATATCAAATGTACTTTTTTATACATCTTGCAACTGTGATTATTTTTCCTCATTATTTCGACTTTATATCTTATGATTGTGATTTTGTGTCTTATAATTGCAACTTCACATCTCAATATGTAAGAACTTCATATATTTATATCTTAAAATGAGAATTTAAATCTTAAATATGGCTTTGTTTCTCATTTCCCACTAATGTTTTATAGCAGAACATACCTTACTTCTTTCATTTGTAACTTTTTTTCTCAAATTTAGACTTTATATCTTGTAGTTGGAGTTATATCTCACAGTTATGACTTTGTTAGTGCTGATTTTGTCCCGATCTATCATGAGCTTAAATGTGATTTTATACAATAGTTCAGTAAATAAGAAGTTGATATTGTGTTATATTTTAAACATTGTATTTTGTGTTTTTGCTTAATTTTGCAGAGAACATGTTTGAAGCCATAGCAGAACGGTTGCGCATCTCTGAGCAACACAGCAGTGTTTAGTTTCTGAATGAATCTGTGTTTTGAACGAATCGTGTGAATCAATGATTCAAAGGCCCATTCATAAAGAGAGCCATTTACTTCATTCCTGAATGAATCAGCCATTTAAACGAATCAAATCAAACGAGTGAATGACTCATAAAGACATTTTCCACCACCTATTTAGAGTATCATTTCATAAAAAAAATAAAAAATAAAGGATAGTTCACCCCCCCAAAAAATAATAATTCTGTCATCATTTACTCATCCTCATGTTGTTTAAAACCTTTCTTTTGTGAAACACAAAAGAACGTATTTTGAAGACTGTAACAAAGCTGTTTTGGTTACCATGACTTTCATTACATAAACAAAAAATACTGAGATGTTTCTCAAATGATCTTCTTTTATGTTCCATAGTTTACGTTAGGTCATTGCAGCCTAAATGTTTATGTGTATATTACTTGATACTTTCTTATTTAACACAAAAATAGCTTTAAAAAATATTGGGTATGGGTATTTTCAGTCAAAATTATTTTGTAGATAGATAAATAGATGTATTTATATATGTTGAAATTGTGACTTTTTTCCTCATAATTTCATTATATCTCACTAAGATACTAAGTAGTCTAACCCACCCATTATTTTTTTTTCTGCACCGTGTGAATTTAAGTGACACTAAATTATCCATAACAGGCTTTCACATGTGGTATGTTATAAGCCAGTGTTATATTTACACTTTGTGTGTGAACGTATCTAGATATACTGGGTAGTATGTCACATGACTCTCATAGTCATACTAACCCCGATAATCGCCTTGTTGTTTTACAATTCCTGTAATCGTCTCAGCCAAGCAACCTGGCATATTGTGTTCTGCATATCTCACACAAAGCCTGACTCCTTTTCCACACTGTTTCAGGCTTTTGACAGCTTTGTCTGCAATAACAGGTGTCTCCTTATTCTACCACATGCATCCCTGATTCCTCACTACCGAAGGCACAAAAAAAAAAAAAAAAAAACGATGCTTTTTTTCTCCACAGCTCAAATCAGGCAGATGTTGGCTCAGTTTTGGTTTTCAGGGCCTCCCTTTTCAGTTTCAGCCCTCTCCCGCCTGTTTTCCCCCCTCGCACCCCCCTCTGGAGCACGGTATCGGCGAGGAGCCGCGACAGGAGAATCAGAGAGGGCCATCTGATCTAACTGACAGGTCCCTGGCAGATGTTTGCAGCTTTGTTGACATTTTCCAGCAAGCCCACTGAGCATCTACGGCACGTCCTCATCTTACAAACCTAAAGCCTAGTTACTCTGAGGAATACGCGGACCTCACTTTCATTCATTTATACGGGTTATTTATTTACAGATCTTTGCAACAGCCGTTTGTGTTCTAAAAATCACATTTCCTCTTACATAATTTCATTTCTGACATGACGTACCTTGCATTTGTGTTGAAAAATCATGGCGGTGAATGCCAAGTCAGAACTTAATTAAATCAGACAGATGATTTCATGCATCAAGATTAAACTTAGGCTGGGAATTGCTCCAAGCTCTTTTAATACAGAATTTCCTTTCTTTCCCTTCCACAGAGATTGCAAATTGCAAGTGGACAGGTATCTCCGACCTCCTTAATCCCACCGAGCCGTCCCCCCATGTCACCTGGGCTCCATTGCCAAATTGGTTTGAACTCCTCCGATTTTACAGCGCACGTCCAGATGTCAGTAAGGCTGTGAGATCTGTCGAGGAGCTGTCAGGGCGAGTTTAGGCCCCTGCCCTCGCTCTGGACATGGCCCTTACAGGTCTCGGATCAGGGCGGAGTAAGAGGGGACTCGTGCTCCCCGCTCTCCTCGACCTGTCAGCCATGTTTAGCACCTCTGCGTGTGACAGAGTTAAGATGGAGAGAACCACTTTCAACTCTTCCCACTAGATCAGTCAGGGAACGGGTGAGGGTCAAATGCAAGCGTTTAGAAATGCACGCATGTCAATTCATTTTTCAAAAGTTTGAGGTGGGTAGGATTTGAGTGGGTGGGTTTTTTTTTTGCTCAGCAAGGCTACATTTATTTGATCAACGATACAGGAAAAATGGTAATATTTTAGTGTTGATGTGCCCAAATCCAAAAACAGTGTTCAGAATGGAAATTACATGTGGAATAAATATGAGATGGGAGGAAAAAATATATTTAAATGCTTTCTCTCACAATTATATCATTGGGTAATTATACTATATATAAACTGCAGGCATCAGGGAGCCGTTATTAATATGCAGGCCATTGAAATCAGTTTTAAATGTGCGCTCATTTTTCAATTTCCATATTCACGATTGCACATACTCTGTGCATACTACGAAGCGGCAGTACTTACCACACAATTTACAAGATCCACAATTTGCTCAGGTTCCGCAAATGATTTGCCACTGTCCTATTAGTCATCCTTAATATGGAAGCCCATTTCCGCCACTGAATAAAAAAAAAGCATTATTGCAACTTTTTTATTTTACAAAAAAATACAAACTCGCAATTCTTTTTTCCTCATAATGGGAGATAACTCGAAATTGCGAGTTACAAAGTCAGAATTGCGTGATATAAACGCGCAATTCTGACCTTTTTCTTAGAATTACGTGATATGAACACAATTGCGAAAAATAAAGTCAGAATTGCAAGATAAAAACTTGCAAAAAACTTGCAGAATTGCAAGATAAAGTTTTTATCTCGTAATTCTGACTTTTTTCTCATAATTGCAAGTTTATATCTCACAATTCAGACTTTTTTCTCAGAATTGTGAGATATAAACTCAAAATTGCAAGTTACAAAGTCAGAACTGTGTGGTATGAACTCGCAATTCTAGCTTTTTTCTCAGAATTGTGAGATAAAAACTCACAATTCGCATTTGCAAATTTTTCGCAATTCCTAGTTTATATCTTGCAATTCTGACTTTTTTCCCTCTGAATTGTGAGATATAAACTCACAACTGTGAGTCTAATTTTGAGGGGGGAAAAGACTGACATCACAATTTAGTTTTTTTTTAAATCAGAATCATGAGATATAAACTCATAATTGCAAGTTACAAAGTTAGAACTGTGTGAATTAAACTCGCAATTTTGGCTTTTTTTCCCTCAGAACTGTGTGATATAAACTCACAATTGTAAAAAGATATAAACTAGGAAATGTGAGAAAATGTCAGAATTGTGAGATTAAAACCTTGAAATTCTGACTTTTTTTCCTTGCAGCTGCAAGTTTTAATCTCGTAATTCTGACTTTTTTCCCTCAGAATTGTAAGATATAAACTCACAACTGTGAGTTATAAAGTTTTGAGGGGGAAAAAGACTGAGGTGTTCTCAGAACTGCGAGTTTATATCTCACAATTCTGACTTTTTTTGTTCTCTAAATTGTGAGATATGAACTTGCATTTGTGTTATAAAGTCAGAATTGCGTGATATAAACTCACAGTTCAGACTTTTTTCTCAGAACTGCATGATATAAACTCACAATTGTGAAAAATAAAGTCAGAATTCTGATCAGAATTGCATGTTTATCTCTCACAATTCTGACTTAACTCGCAGTTGCATGTTATAAATTATAAAAATGATATAAACTCACAATTCTAAGGAAAAAGTTAGAATTGTGAGATAAAATTCGCAATTACCTTTTTTATTTTTTATCCAGTGTGGAAACGGGCTTCCATACTTTACTCTGTTTATGCAGTAAATTAAATTTTATGTACTGTAATGTAACAAGATACCACTAGCAAACAGCTAACCATGCCCCTTAAGTGGCTCAGACGAACACATTATTCGTTTTCCTTGCCTTTCCGAATATGGATACTATTGTGCACATCCCTAACTACAATGACTGAGGAATTTAAAGCATCCTTGCTGAAAAAAAGTATTACTTTCTTTCAAAAAAGTTTGACAGTAAACCTTTAAAAGGTAGCATGGATAAAAAGATTTTCTTTTTAGCCTAAATATGGCCCTAAAAAGGAATATTACATGCCAAAAACACATCTATCATTTATTCTTCCTGATTTATAATTTATTAATTCATTAATGCTATGATTTATACTTCTATAAAATGAATATTAAGCCATAATTCACCAAAAATCTTCCTGCCCGCCACTGCTTTAATGCCATTCTCACTTGAGTTTACAAAATGTAAATAATATACTTTAAAATTGTAATTAAAAATATCAAATTAGACACACTATTGCAGGTTTGACATTGCTGACACCAACCAACATTGGTTTTTGCTCATGTAAACAACTATGGACAAAAAGCTTGGACATCTCCAGGTTTAAAACAAGCTTGCGGTGAAGTAAATGATGTCAAAAGTTTCATTTTGTGGTTGTGTATCTCTTTTCTAGGATTTTACGGTTGTGTAGTTACAGTAGAGCTGTCATCGCTGTCTTTTTTTGTATGCGTATGTTCTCCACAAAACCAGCAAGTGTTCGGCCGGGTCAAGGAGCTTCTGTTAACACTTTTCAAACAGCATGTCCCAAGCCCTAATCTATTCTCCTGCTGTAATTTATATTTTAAAACCTGCCCTTATTTTTTATTTCACTAAGCCAACACATTTTTATCTTTCGCACTGCAGTTTGACAGCCACTGACAAGTGAAGTGAAAAACCCTCTCATGCAACCTGCCCTCACGAAACCCGGGAAGGTGAAATCAATACGGTTTGTATTTTAAAAAGGCACTGATACGTGAGTATGACTCAAAATTACTACCTCAGACTGACATGCAGAAGTTATGAAGATAAAAAGTGACTCAAAGCAGGGACAAAAGACGATTTGGCGGAGAGAATTGATATAGACACTGATATGCTGAAAGCGCAGCGCAAACGGTAATTGACAAGAGTATCAGAAACACAATGGAAAAAAATAAGAGTGCGACGAAACGAAATGCCATTTCTGGTGAAATGGTGTTGGTGAAGGTTGACTGAACTTCAGGTTTCAGGTGACCCATTCACACTTGCTTTACTCCCCCCTCCTCTCTCTCTTTTTCACAGTTCTTTTTTCTTCTCCATTACTCGGACGCTGAATGATGGTGATTTGGTTGAGGCCCAGTGAGTGTCTGAGGAAAATTGGTTGGTTGATAAAAACGATGCTATCAAAGAGGGCTACTTTCTCATTTACATTTAGATGAGTATTGATTATTTATTTACTCAGTGGAGTGGGATTCTTTTCCAATCTTATCTCTCTCTCGTCTTGTGCTTGTCACCTGGTAGAGGGGGGGGGAAAGCGTACGAGAGATAGAGTTCTTGACACCACTCGAGGATAACAGCATTTTGCTGCACAGATAAAAGTTAGAAGGGTGCTCTCCCTTTGTCTCCTTTTTCTTTCTACTCGTTTCTCTTCTTCCACACCAATTTTGACAGAAGAAGAAAGTTCGCAGATTTAAAACTGATGGCGCTGGATGAAAGGGTATAGGTGACAAGCTCTCAGTTTGCGATGGTACAGAGTGCAATTTGACATACAGTAATGGTTGGAGGATTTCAGCAAGCGGTATGGTTATTTTTTTTTATTTATTTATTGTCAATATATTGACGTATCTTATGTATTTGACCGAATCTAAACTTATATCAAGTGTATTTTTATTTATTTATTTTTCCTGATCGAGTCTCATTTCTTTCTTCAGACAGGTACTTATAAGTTGCAATGATTCATTGAAAAAAAATTGAATTAATTATCATGCCTAAAACTTGTGTACTGTAGGGGAGACTGGGGAAAGATGTCACATTATTTTTTGCCCAAGTAAATATTTCTTGGTTTAGTTTTAAGAGGAAAGATGTCACATTACTTTTTGCCCAAGTAAATATTTCTTGGTTTATTTTTAAAGTAGAAGTTTATTTGTAAAGTAACATACCTTAAAGTCTTGGCTACAAAAAAACTACTGGACATTTAGATATTAACACCTAGAGTATAAAATTAAAATAAAATAAAATAAAATAAAAAATATTTGAACAATGTTGTGCTGTTGTGACAGCGTGCCCCAAGGTGATACAATGGAACATGCTATTAAAGGCTTTACAGCCTAAAAATATAAAATAAAATAAAATAAAATAAAATAAGAAAATATTACAGGCATCTTACAAATATATATATTTATTTATATATTTTTATTTTATTGTATTATTATTACTTTATTAACTTTATGAAATTAAAATTCCATTTTAATGAATTATATGCAGTAATAAACAACATTTAAACAAGAGCTTCACAATTCTGGATAAATTGAGAATCCAAGTTATTTTATTAATAAATTGGAGACCATGATTCTCTCACGATTCCGAAGACAAAAGATTCGAAAACTAAACAAAATAACGCAATTTACTAGTGGTTCTGACAAACTGTTCATTGCTTAAGTCTTTTAAAAATACATATTCATTTAAACAAAATAATAAAATAAAATAAAAACATTCAGTAAAGGAGTCAGTGTCTTACTTCATTAAGACGTGTTTGACTATTGAAATCTCCTGAATGAATGATTCAATGACATACTTTTTTTTAAAGGGCAGTTGTCGCCACTTCCTGGCGGAAGAGGATAAGCGTTACTATACAAACAAGTGTTAACATACTTTTGTTTTAATCGCTACTGTAGACAATAAGTGTTTATACACAAACTTTAAACTTTTATCCCAATACTTCAATTATTTAAACGTCTATAACACAGAAATAATGATTATGATGTGGTTGAAAAGACTGTTTGTGTTGCTTTTTCTGCGTTCACATTTACCCCGACCCTCTGATTCATTAACATGAGCAGCGACAAAACGTGTTTCTCACTGACACTCGCGATGTGAAACAGTCCTAATAGACATAACTAAATCGTTGTCATTTATGAATAAGATCGCGTGGGTGTTTGAATCGAGATCTCGATAATTTAAGGATTAATCGTGCAGCTTTAATGTAAACACTGCAAAATGTTTTGCGAGGATATCGTCATGAGACCTCGCGAGACACATCAGATCTCGTCACATCCTTAATATATATACATATATATATCCCTAATATATATATTCAGATGATGTATATTCATACATCATCTGAAAGCTGATAAACAAGCTCTCCACTGATGTATGGTTTGTTAGGATAGGACAATATTTGGCTGAGATACACCTATTTGAAAATCTGGAATCTGAGGGTGCAAAAAAATCAAAACATTCAGAAAATCACCTTTAAAGTTGTCCAAATGAAGTTCTTAGCAATCCATGTAACTAATCAAAAATTACGTTTTGATATATTTACGGTAAATTTACAAAATGTCTTCATGGAACATGTCTTTACTCAATATCCTAATGATTTTTAGCATGAAAGAAAAATCAATCATTTTGACCCATACAATGTAATATTGTTGCCTATTGCTACACATATACCCATGCTACTTAATGTGCAGGATCACATTTTAGCACGGTGGACAACTGCCCCAAAAAACTAAATACTTTTCATGTGACAACTCGCCCCGGTCTACCCTATACTCGCAAGAAACTTTGGATATTGCTGACTGTACTGTACCTGTATGTTTCCTCATTGTATGGATGGTGCGTGAAGTGACTGGGTTCAGTGGAGACAGCAGCAGGATGGGGGTACGCAGCTCTCTGCAGTGCTAGAGGACCCCTGACAGACCCTGCCTCTTCCTCTCAGCGCTGTGATGGAGAGTGAGCCGTCTCCTGAGGTGGCCTCTGTCAGCTCCGCTTTGCTTCAAAAGTAAGATAGGTAGCACAGTCGCTGCGGCCTGCGTCAGCCACCCATCTCCCTGCCCTCACCCCGTGGGCGACGCTAGGCATGGGATATCCCTGCAAACACACGGAGACTGGACTTAGATGGTGTCACAGAAAAGAGGTTCATTAGCATAATGTTCTTACACTCAAAGAGTGTAAAATACATTTAATCATTAAACACATAGATTAATTTCCTCTAAATGTAGTTAATATTCCATCTGAATCAACATCTGTTAGTTTATAAGGATGAAGTGGCCCAAAAATAAGTGAGTTTAGATTCAGGTGATTGATTGGCTAGGTGTGACCTCACAATAATTATGACAGCTTACCTCATGAATATTAATTAGGGTGATGCACAAATAATTTCACATTATCTTTTAGAGTTTATAGTGAACAGATAACCTGGTGACCTAACATAACTTGATAACAATCACAACAAACATGCAGCATTAAAAATAAACTCTAGCACCACATTGTTATATATAGCTTCATTACTGCCACATTTCATAAAGCTACTTCAAAATTGACAAGTATGTACAATACAATGTTTCGTGAGATCATAATAATCACAAATACGCACAGGCCATTTTGTTTCTATAATTTGATGCACTGCTTCTTCACTGTTTGAAAATATTACATTTGGTCTTGAAAGTATGTGCTGATTAGCATATGAAGATACTTTTTTATTTAAGACATTTAATATATTTAAATATATATTTGGTGCTGAAGAAAACTGTTATTATTTTTATTATTATTAATTCATATATAATATAATATAATATAATAATAATAAAGCACCAAATCAACAATGGAATAAATTAAATTACATACATAATTACATACATATTTCTGTAAGGCATATTTGTGATAAAATAAATGCAGCATTGGTAAACATAAGATTTTTTTCTTATTGTCTCTTATATCTTATTGTCTTAAATCTTACTGTCTTTAAACATGTTGCATCTTTGAAATCATTTTGAATGGACTACAATAAAATTCTCGCCATCCATAAGAATAGGAAAATCTGCTAAGTAATATCTTAAAATGGTACATTGATGTCAATAACAGGTGAGCAATACATAATGTTGCTTGACTTCCTAAATGGCATGCTGGATTGTTCTTTCTTTCTTTTGTAACTCAGTTACAAATGACTTCTTTAAACAGATTACAATGAGTCAAAATCAGGGCTAGACAAATACGTGTTGTCCAATACTTACCACACCACCACTAAAACAAACATCTGTCTGACTTACCAGACCTAAATGTCACTAAATGGATGTAAAGATGCATTTGGCAAAGCGCTCAGGGTGATTAACTCTGTGGGCCTAAAATGGGCACTGACTAGCAGAGACTTCCATCGCTGCTCAAGAATGGGCATCCATTTTTCTTTGTTAGTCAGTCAGTCATTAGCCTAGTTACACATCTGGATCCCAACAGCACTTTAAGAATATGGACTGCTCTGACGAGGAGAAAAAAAAAAGCTAATTAGCCAAACTGGAGAGGAACATCTTGTTTTCCTAGCCCCCCCTAATGGATTAGACCAAGGTCTTTTGAAATGCAAACTTATCAAGGAGACACAGTTAGAGGATCTGTCCCCTTTGGAGTTGCAAGTCCCTGTCTACCGTCTGTCCTCTGAGTTAATGAGTAAACATTAGGATTGGCTTTACTCTATCACTTGCTACACAGCTAAACCCGAGTAAAGGGTAACTGTGTTAAGATTCTGTGTTCGATTTAACCGCTCAGTCTTGAAGCCAAAATGTATTTAGTTTCACCTTATAACTGACTGTCTTTACCGTTATATTTGAAAAGAGGTGCTTTCAATGCACTTTGTTGAAAATGCCCTTGGGGACCGAGGCCTTTCCTCTGTTAGTGCCAAAGATGGCAAAGGCTCTCCTGACATTTTGAGAACCGTTTCTAAAAGGGTAAACATTGCCCTGAGTTTTTGCCCTTCATTGGATGACAGCTTTATTATATATTTCAAACATTTCTCCATCAGTGATATCAAAATGAAATTGTCGTTATGAACCCAGCTAACAAAAATAAGAATGTTCAGCTAACGCCCTGTTTAGTGCATTTTCATTTTAAAACACATAACTTTTCCTACAGTTACGCCTGTCATTTACATTACTCCAGTGTTTTCGACCCTTGAAAATGGAGACTTTCGAAAACACTGCAGATTCCGGTTTAGTTTAGTTTAGTTTAGTTAGGTCCTGTCCTCATCCTCGTCTACACTAGCGTTTTTACTGCTTTTCAGAAACAATCTCCATCTACATTACACAACCGAAAACACATGTCACATGACCATTCATTCATGCAATCATAGATATGTATAGACCAATTATCTGTTTGTAAACATTCGGGATGCACGGGCAGCATGGTTGCAGAAAACCCGGAGAGATCGCCTTTACAACTAGAGAATTACAAGGATACGGCACAAAATATTTAGATTTAAAAAGAGTATAGATTATATTGATCAGATGTCATTTTCAAAATGTTATTCGCATATTACAACAGCTTGTCACCCAGCAATAAGCAATGTTATTCAACGAAATTGACGTTAGATAGTGGGATAGTCTTACAGACCCGAAACAGGGATGATGTTTTTTTATGGGTGGTTCAAGTGGCAGTCTATGGAGCCATGGAATAAAAGAATAAAAAAGGTAAATTTGATTTTCTGTTTCAAAATTCTGACTTTGTTTTCGCAATTCCGAGATTATATCCCATGAAACAACTCGTCATTCTCTCTTTAGGGCTAATACAGTACATCCCCTATGAACAGCATATGTGAATATTATGTAGACCTATTGTTTAAATCAAATTTATGCTTTAAAAGTAGAGTAATCATAGCAGTTTTCATCCATAGTATGTCCGTTTAAGCATCTGCGTTTAGCTTCAAATGGCGTCTTTGACTGCAGTATTGTATAAAAATTATTTGCATTCTGATTTTGACATCAAAAGGCACAAAAAAAAAACAATTTCTCTTATTCCATGGAGTTTACCCATTTACCTCCACTTGCTACCAGTGTTTTTCTGCAACCACTATGCACGCGCAGCTGCAAATGACGTCACTGTGACGTCTACTCGAAATTGGTCTATAGACCATTTCGCTACATGTAAACATACTGGTCCCGATACACTTCCTGTTTCTTTTTTTTTTTTACTTTACACAAACATTACAAAAAAATACAACATAACATTTGACTGAATGAAAATGTTACCTTAGCACCTTTAAGATGTATCTGTATATGTGAAAAAAAAAACAGTTAGAGCTTCTGGACCAGTGTTGTTTACATCTAGCGAAATGGTCTATAGGTAGATGCTCTTTTATTTAGATGGTGGACACGTCTACGTGCCTGAAGTGGTTGAATGGGGAATCTACCTATAGACCATTTCGCTAGATGTAAACAACACTGGTCCAGAAGCGCTAACTGTTTTTTTTTTTTTTTTTTATTTCACATATACAAATACATCTTAAAGGTGCTAATGTAACATTTTTATCCAGTCAAATGTTATGTTGGAATTTTTTGTTGTAATGTTTGTGTAAAGTAAAAAAAAAAAAGAAACAGGAAGTGTATCGGGACCAGTATGTTTACATCTAGCGAAATGGTCTATACATATCTACGGGTACAACAATGAACATGATGTTAACACAATCATCAAGGATATGCAGAGCCAATGTGGGCAGCCATGCCATCGTTTTCCAAAGTCTCCATTTTAGTCCGTTTACACTGAAGAGCAACCCCAGAGTTTTCAAACTAAAAAGGAGTCTGCAGCGTTTTTGAAAATCTCTGTTTTCGCGGGTCGAAAATGCAGCAGTGTAAACGATAGTAAAAGTAGCAAAAGTTATGCATTTTAAAACTAAACACGCACTAGTGTAAACATAGCTTTAGTGTAAATGGTGATCTTTTACAACCGCACTGGGGATCGTTTGAAGCTGCATTTAAACTGCATGTTGGAAGTTCAAAATCGTGGCACCGTATCAGTCCATTATATGGAGAAAAATGCTGAAATGTTTTCCTCAAAAAAAACAATTTCTTTACGACTGAACAAAGAGAGATTTTGGATGACAAGGGGGTGAGTACATTATATGTGAATCTTTGTTTTGGAAGTGGACTTCTCCTTCAAGTCGAACACACCTATTGTTTACACGGTCGTCAAAGATACGCAGAGCCAATGTGGGCTGCCACATCATCTTTTTCAAAAGTCGCCATTTTGGTCCATTTACACTAAAATACAACACCAGAGTTTTCAAAACGGTTTCTGCAGGGTAACCGTATCAAAAGTTATGCGTTTTAAAACGAAAACGCACTAGTGTAAACGTAGCCTTGTTTTTTGGTTATGTAGGGCCCTATAATTTCCGCGATGCGGAAAACGCGGACGGAATCACGAAATCCAGACATAAAAACAGATTTTACAGTATAACGCAGAATGTCACAGAATTTGCTAAATTTTCGATGGATAAATCAAAAGCAGGTAAATATAGTTAAATCAAAACGCGATATGGACTAGTGTCTGTGATTATTAAGCCGCAAAACACTAACGTATTTAAATATGAATCCTGCATGTTCAACGTGTCTCTGTGTGAGTAACTGGCGCAGACGTTTTGTTTACAAACCACATACTGAAGCACGCGTGATGCTTGCGGTGTTTTCAGCCTCTGTCGCACACGAACACACAACCAATCTTTAGAAATGAAATTCACTTCATGAGCATTTTACCATTTCTTGTGAGAAGAAACTGTCATATCATGCACAAACAGAAACTTAAAGGTCTTCACAGCAACCCGTCAAAATAAAAGTTCGGTTTAACTTGGAACTGTGACAAACATAATGTAATGATAGTATTAGGCCTACTACTACTAATTAAGTTATTATTAAACATTATTTTTAAGATATATTCACCAGATAAATAAATAGCAAATAAACAGATAAATAGAAAAATATTTATCAGAATGTATTTAGCAGGAAAATGCAAATACACAAGCAATTCTGAAAAAAGTAGATATGCTTTCAATAATTACGATTTCATAGAATCATTAAAATTAAACCCAGAAAATTAATGGAAAACAGAATTTGGTAAAATAAATAAATAAATAAAACTGAATCTGAGCAGGAAAAAATAAAACATATTTCATAGGGCATCAAGAACGTAATTTTTGTTAAACTTTTAATAAATATCTGTTAAATTGTGTAAAAAAAATGTAAACAGAAAAAAACAGAAACCAGAAAAACTGAAACAGAAAAAGAAAACTTCATAAAACAAATTTCATAGGGCCCCAGTTACGTGAATGTTAAGAAAACATTCTATTTTCTCATTTTTCAGACATTATGAAAATGTTACGTTTGATCGTTCTCTGAACATTCTGAAACAAGTAGCATTTAAAAAATGAACATCCAATGGACCTTTATCGCACTGGAATTGAACATCGGAAGCGCTTGTCGAAGCAGTGTATCGATTCTTCCGGTTATGTATATTTTTCAATATGCTGTAATCACTGGTTGAATAAAAACCTGTTAAAAAGAGCATCTGCAGGATAATTTCAAAATCCGGACATTTTCAGAGACAGGCGAAGAAATATTCTGATGACTGCTGTGCACAGAATTTTCCAAACGCAACGGAACTTGTAGTTTTAATCCAACGTACCGATCTGAGAAACCCATGGCTCATAAACATGCGTGATTTCACCACACGCATCAATGCTGCAGTGTGTGTGAGACCTGATGAATAAGATCAGAATCAACAAATTTATTAATTTGTATGAAATTTTAGTCTTTATTCTGTCATTTTTATTCACAGTCATTGCACTGTATGTAATTCACGTTTATGCCAAAATTCTTAATTAATACTCAAATCACATTGTCAGCACATTATACTGTCTAAGATTAATTAGCTAAAATGTTCAACATTGTTATTTCTTTAAGGCAACGCCCGTGTATTCATTAATCTATTTTAATACCGCTCTTACGAAAATAAACATGGTATGTGTTGTAAAACTATGGCAATACAAATGGAAATCAGTCCGCGGAAAAAATAAAATATAACATAGTTACTACATTTACTATAGTAAATCCAAAATGTATTTTAATGTAAACAGGTATAAAATATGATGAGAAAAACATTGTTAAGACAAAATTGCCTGCAGCAGGTTAAATTTATTTATTATTCAGAATGCACATTTGGAAGAGAAATATATTAATAGCAACATTTCAGCAGGTGATATGAGTAGGCGTAAACATCCTCAGTTTCGAAATGCATCCTCCACGTGAACGTGCTCCTGCGTAATATCTTAGAAGGACCTTAATTCATCCCACGCATCTTATCCGTGCTGTGTCAGGAAATCGTGAAAACTGAGGCAGTGTGTCATTGTTTAGAATAAAAGCAGCCAGGTACACTGGCAAAAGAAAGGAAAGAGAGGATCCTCGCATTAGTTTTCATTGCGTTGCAATGGGACCGGAAGTGGGGATACACTGCTTCGCTTACCGGATATAGGAAGTGAGATAAAGGTCCATTGACCCTTCGCAAAGTTAATATACACTCCTGTCTGATTTGTTTGGAAGGGTCAACTAAAAACGTAAAAAGTTCCATTAACAATGTACAAGTAATTTTTTTTTTTTTTTTCTTACGCTTTTAGAACATTTTTAAAGATCAGATAACTTTAAACATTCTATTAATATTACTGAAAGAATTTTAGTAGAACCTTGCAGGAACGTTCTGAGAACATTCCTTGTTAGCTGGAGTATCACTTAGTATTTTTATTCTTCCCTTTCAAATCTCTTAACTTCAAACTGAGAGATCTGGTTGTGATAGAAAACTATATCTAATTCATTTCCGAATGCACTCGCAATCTTTTCTGTCCTAGTCTAAAGCAAAAACAAAAACAGCATGAAAGGGAAACTAATCTGATCTTCTTTCCTTTTATTGTATAAGTTTCATTTCATTTCAATGCATCTCTTCCTAGAGAATACTACACATCTGGGTATCTCTTAGATAGAGGTCACCTGTCCAGCGAGGAAAAAAAAAAGAGTTAGCTGCTAGTGTTGGGCTGTGTGGAAAGGACTGTGAATCTAATTGGACTTCAGTTAGGGCTTTCTAAATCCAGCTCTTTGGCATGACCTTGGAATAATGGCAGCACTAGATGAATAGAGAGGCAGAGGGGTTCATAAACAGCTGAATCTGGTCTTTTGTGTGGGCTGATCTGCAGAGGAAAGACAGACAGGGCTGGGATTGTTCGCCAGACGGGAAAGCCGGGTTCACTATGCCCTTTGTCATGAAAAGTGTGGCATGACCTCAGGAGTTGTGTGCACATAAAAACACACACAAACACAGGAATAAATCGTTTTTGTTTGTTTGTTTTGTTTTGTTTTGTTTTCCTAAAATCACAATACATTTTAACATCTGACTGTTCTTGGTGTTCTGCTCTGCAGTAAATCATATAAAATGTTAATTCAAAATATTTCATATTGTGAAAATTATTCATGAAAAATAAAAGGTATTTAGCTGCTGAGCCACAAAAGATTAGATAGACAGACAGATATATAGATAGATAGATAGATAGATAGATAGATAGTTTTTTAATAATAAATAAATATTTTTTTAAGAAATAAAAAAAAAAAAAAAAATATATAAATTTGATTGCTTTTGGTTTTCGGTTCTGCTATAGAACTAATTAAAATTTTACATTTTTATGTATTTATATATGTATTTAACATATTACCTTTTTTTAAAAAAAAATGTTTGACCCCAGAAAATATAAAACATATAATGTAAAAAAAAAAAAAAAAAAAATTTTTTATTTATTTATTTATTCATGTAATTTGCTGCATTAATGGTTGAAAAAAATAAATATATATAAATATATAAATATATATATATCAGTCAGTCAATCAATGAGTAAATAAATAAATAAATAAATGGTTTCCTGGTCTGCTCTAGAACCAATTAAAATGATTTTTTAAATAAATATAAATTTAAAGTATTTTTTTGTAAGGTTTGTAGTTGTTCATCCACAAAATGTATTTAAAAATGTAGTTAAATAAAGACATTTAAATACATTTGAGTATTTCTCCTGTTCTGCTATATGCATTTAATATATTAAATCTTCTTAAACTTAAATACATTTTTAAAATAAAAAACTGTTTTTGTTGTTGTTTTTTAACCAAAGATATCCAAAAAAGTAAATCAATTAAATAATTATTAAATAATAATAAAAACAAAAAACTGTCTTTGTTTTTTTTTTTAAAAAATACAAGTATATTTGCAAGAGCATTTACCCTATGTGGGCCCCTCCCCTTGCCGTCCCCTGGTGCAGTTGTTGTGTGGAACGGTGAGCCTAGCGGGGTGTAAACAAACACAGTCTCCCTCAATGTCCTGACAAGGTAGGACCCCGGCCTGCTCTTGACCCCACATTAAATCCTCATTATGCCTAATGCAATCTGAGCCCGGCTCCTGTGCCACAAAAGAAAGATCAATTAACATGATTAGTGGCACAAACACCGAGACTTACTGGCCCATCTAATCTAAATTTGCTTTGTGTCACTCTATTGTTTCATTTTTTTGCATTTACTTAGACATAAAGAGTCGTCTTCAGCTGTTTTCATTGTTTTACTTGACCAGGTGCATTTCTTTTTTTTTTTTTTTTTTTTGGCACGCATAATCAATACATTAAAACTCACGGAGCACATCTGTACATGACATGCAGGGCTAATACATCACTGCACATCTAAAAGTGTGGCCATGGATATAAAGCCCCTGTTGCAGTGGCTGGCTGATTCATGGCGTCGAGTCCTCATTAAGTGTTGGTTGTGTTTTCTACCAGGTTTGATTCGGTTTTTAATTAATTTTCCGAGATGGCTCTCGGAGCTCCGTTGTCATATTAAAGTCCTGTGAGCTCTAGACCTGTCAGAGGGGAAGAAACGGTTATGGCTCATCCTGAGATTAATATCTCATCACTGGTGATGTATTACCTTGATAAACTGCGGCACGAGGTTCACTAATCAACATTTTAAAAATATTATGCATTTCCGCAGTTTGCTCCTGTGTGATAGATGAACATTTGAGTGGACAGTGAACAGTCAACAAGCTGCACTACCTGCACTACATCTCCAGGATTCAATTATTGCCAGTTGTTTTTTTCAAAATTTTATATATTTTTTCCAGCAAATATGGGGAAATCTCTCATTTATCACCCGGAGGGATCAAAATATTTTATCATTTGTGTAAAAAAGATGTCTGCAAATGTTTGTCTCATATTTTAACTGTGTGAAGTATGTTTTTGGTTGTTTTTCCTGATGGGAAAGTAGGTATGTACAGAAATAAAACTATGAATAAATCAGTTGATCCAATTAAGTCTTTTTCTAAACTATAATTAGGAATAACTTCTGATGGATTATACTGCAGCAAAAAAATATTTTAGGTAACTTTTAATCAGTGTCGGGTAAGTTACTCTAAAAAAAGTAATTACTTACTACCTAATAATTGCATCTTTAACAATGTAATTAGATTACTATACTAATTACTCTCTCTAAAACATTGCATTAGTTACTTTCTAAATTATGTATCGCCCTCAACCAGTTAAACAATACAAGAACAGACATGAAACTGCTCTTTTAATTCTTTCTAATAAATAATAAAAAAATAATAAATTATTGTTGAACTGACGGTTACATAAAAAGGAACCCCAGGTATTAAGATTTTTATGTCTCTTACTGAAATATGTAGAAGAAAACGCATGAAAGATTTACGCTATTTAAAAAATCTGCATCGTTTTACACACATGAAATGGTTGGACCACTTGCGCTACAAATGGTGGACTACTGGAGCTAGCTGTTGCCATTTTTACCGCAACACAATTTGGAAAATAAAATACTGATACGATACCGCATTGTGCGGCTTTCGGTTGTAATTTTTAGTCGAAGGGCAACAACAGAAGCGATGCAAATGCTTTCCTAACGATAAGAAGAGGAGAAAAGAATGCCTGTGGACGAATTAAACTTCCTAAAGACCCACGTCTTTGTTCTCTTCGCTTTAGCCCTGATGCCTTTGAGGCTTTTAGTAGACCACAGCTACTGAAAGAGCTTACAAATGGCAGAGACAAGAAACACTAGATGCCATTCTGGCAGGATGTAAACATGCCAACTCTTGTTGTGACACTGCAGCTACTAAAGGAGTTTATCAGCGTGGATTTCACTCGATATCCAGGAGCGTTTAGACTCCATGTGGGGGAAATCAATGGTATGGCATTTGGTTTAAGTCTACGCTTATATCCATCACCATCTGTAAGCTCTTTCAGTAGCTGTGCTCATCGTATCAGTATTTTATTTTCCAAGTTGCAACAGGTAGCTTCAGTAACTCACGGAGTAGCAACCATTTCACATCATCGAAATAATGGAGCCCCCATAGTCCAAAATATGTATAAAATGATGTGGATTTTTAAAATAATTTCAAGGGTTTTCTACTAAATTTTTCAGTAAGCACCAACATTTATGTTATATTAAGCAATAAAAGTCTTAATACCTGGGGTTCCCTTTAAAATAGATTTCACCTTATATGTTAAGTTTTGATGTAAAAAAATGTTTTATAAAGAATTGTTCTAAAGTCTGTACAATATTTTATGCAACTACATTAGAAGTAACTGCAACTAAATTCTACCTAATCTCATGATGAAAACGTACCAGTGGGAACGTTTTCGTGAGACGCGAAATACTTACCAATAGGTACATATCACTGCAGTTTCCAGCAGAAATGTCCACTAGAGGCGGTAAATCATTGAACATTTGTAATCGTTTTCGAACACAGTTAAGATTAATGTAAAAAGATTGCTTGGTAACTTGGTATATATATACACTACCGTTCAAAAGTTTGGGGTCAGTACATTTTTATTGTTTCTTTTTTTTTTTTTTTTTAAGAAATTAATACTTTTATTCACCAAGGATGTATTAAGTTAATAATTAAAAGTTTATGAAAAGTTAATAATAAATAATTTACATTGTTATAAAATATTTATATTTTGAATAAACTCTGTACTTTTTAAACTTGTTATTCATGAAAGAATCCTGAAAAAAAAAAAATCACAGGTTCCAAAAAATATTTGGCAGCACAACTGTTGATATTATCCAACATTGATCATTCTAATAATAAATCCGCATATTAGAATGATTTCTGAAGGATCATGTGACACTTAAGACTGGAGTAACAGCTGATAAAAATTCAGCTTTTCATCACAGGAATAAATTCTATTTTAAAGTATGTTAAAATAAAAAACATTATTTTATATTGTAAAAACATTTTGCAATATTACTGTTTTTTTCTATATTTTTAATCAAATAAATGCAGCCTTGATGAGCATAAGAGACTTCTTTAAAGACTATTACAAGTCTTACTGACCCCAAACTTTTGAACGGTAGTGTATATATATATATATATATATGTATTACTTATGAAAAAATAATGTGATTAAAATATTTTACCGCAGTTTACGCACTAGCCCTAGTGCTGATTTTGTCCCAATCTATCACATGCTTAAATGTGATCTTATAAAACAGTTCAGTAAATAAGAAGTTGATATTGTGCTATTTTAAACACAATATTATATGTATTTGCTAAATTTTGCAGAGAACATATAGCCTTTTTAAGCCACAGCAGAATTGTTGCACGTCTCAGAGCAACACAGCAGTGTTTAGTTTCTGAATAAACCTGCGTTTTGAATGAATCCTGTGAACCAATGATTCAAAGGCCCATTCATAAAAAGAGCCATTTACTTAATTCCTGAATGAATCAAAGGTTTGAACAAATCGAATGAATAAATGACTCATAAAGAAAATTACCGCCACCTGGTGGCAGATTTAGTTTCTTATCATTTCATTTAATAAAATAATAATGACAATAATACAAATAAAAACATTAAAGGGATATTTCACCCAAAAATGTTTAATTTTGTCATCATTTACTCACCCTCATGTCATTTCAAATCTTAGTTTTGTGGAACAAAAGAAAGTATTTTGAAGACTGTTGGTAACAGCGCTGTTTGGTTACCATTGACTTTCATTGTATGAACAAAAAATACTGAGATGTTTCTCACATTATCTCTTTTATGTTCCATGGTTTACATTAGGGCGTTGGAGCCTAAATGTATTTGTATTAAATTTTTATGTTGAATTAAATAAAATATTTCTTTCTAAAGCTAAAATTTGTAATGTGTACTTGATACATTCTCAGTTGACACAAAAATAGCTTTAAATAATCTTTTGTGGGTATTTTCACAGTCAAATTTATTTTGTGATTAATTAGATTACAAAATGTAATCGACTGACAGCCCTAATATATATATTCCCAGATATTTTTACTGAAAAACAAGTCAAGTGGCACTGGAGGTTTGGCCAGCAGGCTAAGTGTTAGTGTGCATATGCATGCGATTTTAGCTTCCAGTGAAGTTTGACTTGGTGTATCTGGAAGCTGTCAGATGAGAAAGCTCTAAAAGGTCGGGACAGATCAGAGAAGATAAATGCTGAGTGGGGAGGACAGCTGTTTTAGAGAAGGGGGAACACAAGTGCCTCTCAAAACTGGGGCCAAGGATCATCCCCAACAGCACAGAAGATGCCGGGCCCAGCATGTGTCCTCCAGAAGGTCCTGTCCTCCTCTTTGAAGACAGATTAAGCGGGCTAAACACGTCTCTCTTGATACATACATATATATTTAATTATATAAAAATGTTTGTACAGTGTTGGGGTTAGGATTAGTTAATAACTACATTGCAGATGAACCAAACATTCACCTGATAATATTCAATGTTTTCTGACACTTTCAAATTGTGGTAGTGGAAGTTAAATCACAGCAGTATTTTCCTTATGCTCTGACATGAAAGAATCCATTCTGACTCTCAACATGCAGCTGCAATCTCTAAATCTCACTCTCTCAAGCAACAGCTAGTTATAATATGTCAGCAGAAATATTACAACCCCATTTGTTTAATGAAACTTGTTAACCACGGAGCAGGAAACAAATAGAAGGGATTATCGGTTCACTCATTGGAAACATGTCATTTTGTGTTACCCTGAGAAAAACTCAAGGAATAGATCCCATGCCTTTGTCCTCTTAAGAGGGAAAACTGCTAATGGCCTTTGAAGGCAGAGATTGAAAGCAGTCATAAAGACGTGCCCAAATGATGACCGACGGAATATGGTATTGTAATGCTAATAGCATAACTGGATGATATGCCATGTATTCTCCTTACACTGTATGCCACATGAAGGCAGCAGTAGATTGAATTGTATTTGTCTTTTGTTTCTACAACCCTGTTCAGTTAGGGAGCAATCTTAGAGTGTTTTGTACAGACCTTTCCAATAGCAAGAATCTGGTTGTTTTATTTTGATAATCACAATAATGCAAAGGAAAACACACAAATCTTTGTCTAAACAAATCTCATTAGTAAGTCACCTTGAATAAAATTATCTGCTGAATGAATAAACACGTCTTTGCTGTGTGTCGAATCATACTTAACGGAATAGTTCACTCAAAAACTAAAATTTGATGAAATTTTACTCACCCTCAGGCCAGATATAGACGAATTTGTTTCTTCATTGGAACAGATTTGGAAAAATGCAGCATTACATCACTTGCTGGCCTGAGGGTAAGTATTTTAAGCAAATTTTCATTTTTGGATAAACTATTCCTTTAAAGTGCTCTGGGTGATTTTGACAGGATTATGACAGTTTAGGCTCACATGATTGAAAATGGACCCCATGTAATTCCTTAAAGGGATAGTTCACCCAAAAATGAAAATTACCCAGTGATTTACTCACCCTCAAGCCATCCTAGGCGTATAAAACTTTCTTATTTTAGACGAATGCAGTCGGAGTTATACTAAAAATGTCTTGACTTATCCAAGTTTTATAATGGCAGTATATGGTGTTCAGATTTTGAAGTTCAATAAAGTGCATGCATCCATCATATAAAGTACTCCACATGGCTCTGTGGGGTAAATAAGGCATTCTGAAGCGAATCGATGCATTTGTGTAAGAAAAATATTAGTATTTAAAACTTTGTCATCCGCTGAAATGCCACTCTCTCATGAACATGTGAACGATAGTTAAACGGGTCATACGATGTTGCTAAAAAGAACATTATTTTGTGTATTTGGTGTAATGCAATGTGTTATGCGGTTTGAGGTTCAAAAAACACATAATTTTCCACATACTCTACATTATTGTTGCTCTGCTCTGCTCCGCCTTTCTGAAATGCACAGATTTTTACAAAGCTCATCATTCTGAAAAGCGCAGTGTGCTCTGATTAGGCAGCTATTCAGTGTGTTTTGATTGACTGAATACCTCAAGCTTGTGACGGAAATGTTACGCCAATTACCGTGTTATGAAGCCATTCCCGACTTGACGAAACAAAAACAATAAAACTCATTATAAATGAGGCATTTGTTGCGTCCAGTGAGGACATAATTACTGATTATAATGACTCATACTGTCTTTTTACACATTACGTTGCGTCACGCCACGTAAACATAACACCATGTCTGCACTTGAAATGACAAACAAGCACTACTCCACACTGCCCAAAACTCGCGTTTGAATAGCCAGTAGCAAATTCTTTAAATATGAAAATGTACTTACAGGCTGTGAGTCAGAAGCACTGCTCTCCAAGGTTCAAGAAACAGTCCTCTGTAAAATGCACTGCACACACTCGAATATTTGTGTTGTACTGTTCTGGAACAGGGTTGTAAATATAACTTAAGCCCTGATTTCTAGTTGTGTTCTTATTTGGAAGGCTAAACAAAGTACTTTTGCTTCCGCAACGAAACATATAGCGTCTCCACAACATGACGATTTACAGATCTTATATATGCACAAACAGCTTAAAACACTCCAAAGACAAAGGAAAACACGAAATCGCATCATATGACCCCTTTAACAGAAACAAAAGAATATGGTTTATAAAGTTTTAAATATGTGACCCTGGACACCAACACTAGTCTTAAGTAGTACATTGTATGGGTCAAAATTATCGATTTTTCTTTTATGCCACAAATCATTAGGATATTAAGTAAAGATCATGTTCCATGAAGAAATTTTGTAAATTCCCTACAGTAAATATATCAAAACTTAATTTTTGCTTATTAATATGCATTGCTAAAAACTTCATTTGGACAACTTTAAAGGCCATTTTCTCAATATTTAGATTTTGTTTACCCTCAGATTCCAGATTTTTTAATAGTTGTGTCTCTTGTCCTATCCTTACAAACTATACATCAGCTAAAAGCTTATTTATTCACCTTTCAAGTGGTCCAGGTTCACATATTTTTTTCTTACACAAATGCATCACTACACTTCAGAAAGCATTTATTAAGCCCCCAGAGCCATGTGGAGAACTTTTTTATGATGGATGGATGCACTTTATTGGACTTCAAAATCCCAACACCCATTCACTGCCCATATAAAGCTTGGAAGAGCCAGGACATTTTTTAATATAACTCAGATTGTGTTCGTCTAAAAAAAAGAAAGTCAAACACACCTGTGATTTACTCATCCTCAAGCCATTCTAGGCATATATGACTTTCTTCTTTCAGACGAATCAAAGTTAAATTAAAAATGTCTTGACTCTTCCAAGTTTTATAATGGCAGTAAATTGGTGTTAAGATTTTGAACTTCAATAAAGTGCATGCATCCATCATAAAAAGTACTCCACACGGCTCTGTAGGGTAAATAAAAGCCTTCTGAAGCGAATCGATGCATTTGTGTAAGAAAAACATCAATATTTAAAACTTTGTAAACCGTATCTCTAGTTTACACTAACTGTCGTATGCACATATACCAGAAAGTGGCTTTCCAGCAGATGACGTAGGCAAATACGGTGATTAATGCCGAAGCTCAGAGTTCAAAATCTCAACACCCATTCACTGCCATTATAAAGCTTGGAAGAGCCGGGACATTTTTTAATATAACTCAGATTGTATTTGTCTGAAAGAAGAAAGTCAAACACACCTAGGATGGTTTGAGGCTTTAATTCCATTCCTGGTCTTGTTGTGAAAAATCATGTCTGCGCATTTTATTTGAATATCCTGTTTCAATCAGAATTGTACAGGCTAAAAATGTTTTCTGCCCCAAACATCCATTTCCTACCATATGAAATGGGTTACAAAAGACTTGACTTTTAAGTTAACAACAACAATTTGTGATATTAAAAAATGATTAATTATTTACTTTTTTTCCCTTTGTGTGACCCTGCCTTTTCTCTGTGTGCAAACTAAGTTTACCATACACACACTCCCTGCCTAAACAGAACCTCGTGGCCAACAAAATGTTTTACCTCCCAGTGCCTGGGCCTTGACTGACAGCTGTCATGTCTTCGCCACACTCGACATATTTGTCAGAAGCCATCTCCATGATGGACTTTATCTGAGGGGCTTTTCCTGTGATGAGACACACGCACACACAAACACACACACATACACACACAATGAGACCTGAAGGGAAGATCAATGAATCTATGCAACCCCTAAGGAGCAACTGGGATTGCGAATGTAATGTGATTTATTAATTACTGCAGAGGAAATGAGAAAGAGATGCTTAGTTTTTAATTTATTTAATTTGACTGTCTCAGATAAAAGTTTTTTTTTTTTTTTTTCTGTCACATCTGTTAAAAGTATTTGGGGGCAACAGCATTTAAAATGCATTTCTATATAATTAAAATAATATGAAAAATGTATGTTTTTAGATTTTATATTATCAATTTTATATTTCTATTTCTGTTTTCAATAAAAAATGAATAGATTTTAAGAGTTCTATATGTCCTATAAAAGCACACTCAGCACAACTCATTCTTCATTCACAGGTTTTGATGCCAAGATTAGCCACTAGTGTCCTCTGTTGCATGCTGGGAATGGGGTAACAGTGTCAATGCTTCCCGCCTCTACTCCCTTTACAGTCCAATCTGCTGTCTGCGGCCTCTCCACCTCATCAATGCACCTGGCGTTATATTTGACGTAGCACTGATTCATGGCCCTCTGCCCACAATCAACCAGCATAAATTATTCTTATTTACTCTCACAGTGATTAAGATGCTGTCACATAATGTCACTCAAGCATATTTTTATAGATCAAATGAAAATTGGCATCAAGGAAAAGCAGGTCAAGTTCATCAATTAAAAGAGGTGCTTTTTTTATTTATATATTTACTCACTTCTCTCCCTCTCTCTCTTTTTTTTCTCCCCCTCTCTCACTAAATGGACTGGTACACATAAAGTGCTCTGTGAGTGATTGATTTTAGTATTAATCTTACATAAAGCATAACACACTTTTGCATGAGTAATCACAATGGCAAATATTGACACAGCACAATTGCTCAAACCAAATGTATCTTAAGAGTTTCAGTGGATGGTACTGTAAATGCTTTACAAAAACATTACGTTCATGCTGTTTACATTTTACTCTTAAAGGGATAGTTTGCCCAAAAATAAAAATTTTGTCATTATTTACCTATTGTTACTGTACCTTTAAGTTGTTTTGAATCTGTATGAATTTCGTCTGCAGAACACAAAAGATAAATTTTGGAAGAATGTCCGGCCACTTTTTAAGTATAATGAAGATGAATAAGAACTGGATCTGAAAAGCTGTAAAATAAAAACAAGTATTATTTAAATAAACATATATTAAAGGAGAACTCCATTTCCAGAACAACAATTTATAAATAATTTACTTACCCCATTCTCATCCAAGATGTTCATGTCTTTCTTTCTTCAGTCTTAAAGAAATTATGTTTTTTGAGGAAAACATTTCAGCATTTTTCTCCATATAATGGACTGATTTGGTGGCCCGATTTTGAGCTTCCAAAATGCAGTTTAAATGCGGCTTCAAACGATCCCAAATGCAGTTGTAAACAATCCCAGCTGAGGAAGAAGGGTCTTATCTAGCAAAACGATTGGTTACTTTTTATTTAAAAAAATACAATTTATATACTTTTTGATGCCAAACGCTTGTCTTGTCTTACTCTGCTTGGACTGTTTTTGTTCCGGTTCATGACAGTTAGGGTATGTCGAAAAACTCCCATCTCATGTTCTCCCTCAACTTCAAAATCGCCCTATATCGCTGTTTTACCTTTTTTGTTAAGGGGGGGTTTGATCTTTTTTCCATGTTCACGTTGTGTCTGTACTTCTGCAGTGATGTAGGATGAATTTGAAATGATTTTTGAAGTTGAGGGAGAAAATACGATTGGAGTTTTTGACATACCCTAACTGTCTTGAGCCAGAATACACAGAGTTCAGTGAGAGAAAGGCAAGACGAGCGTTTGAGATTAAAAAGAATTTATATTGTATTTTTTAATGTTTCGCTAGATAAGACCCTTCTTCCTCGGCTGGTTTACAACCACATTTGGGATCATTTGAAGCTGCATTTAAACTGCATTTTGGAAGTTCAAAATCGGCGCACCATAGCAGTCCATTATATGAAGAAAAATGCAGAAATGTTTTCCTCAAAACACATCATTTCTTTACGACTGAAGAAAGAAAGACATGAACATTTTGGATGACAAGGGGCTGAATACATTATGTGAATCTTTGTTTTGGAAGTGGACTTCTCATTTAATTAATATAGATAAAAAGTAAAGGTAACATTTTAAGGACCAATTCTAACTATTAACTAATTGCTAATTAGCATGCATATTACTAGCATGTTAGATGTTTATTGGTACTTACAAAGCATATATAAATGCTTTATTCTGAATGATCATATTTTAGATCCCTTAATCCACCACATACCTAAACTTAACAACTAATTTACTAACTATTAATAAGCAGCAAATAAGGAGTTTGTTCAGGAATAGTGAATATGTGTTCCCTAATCTAAAGTGTTACCAAAGTGAAAAAAAGAAAAAGAAAGAAAGAAAAAAAGAAAGTGTTTTTTTTTTTTTTTTTTAAATTAATTGTTAAAAAATAAAAATACAAGTAGTCATAATCAGTCATGTGTTTGATACATAACACAGTTTTGTGTATATTATGGTGTCGCTAGAATCGTATAATGTATATAGTCTTGTACAGAATCGTATAATGTAAGAAGTCTCTTATGCTCCGCTTAAGACTACACTTCTTTAATTAAAAACACAGTAAAAACAGTAATACTGTAAAATGTTTAAAATAATAATTAAAATCATTACATTAAAATTGCATTAATAATTAACAAAATATTAAAATATTTAAAATAATAAATGTTTAAAAACATTTAAAATAACTATTCTCTCTTTGAATATATCTTAAAATGCAATTTATTTCTGTGATGACAAAGCTGAATTTTTTGCATCATTATTCCACTCTTCAGTGTAACATGATTCTTTAGAAATCATTCTAATATGCTGAGGTGGTGTTCAAAAGAATTTTCTCATTATCAATATTAAAAATAGTTGTGCTATGAAATATTTTTGTGGAAGCCTTGATACATTTTTAATAGGATTTTTTAATAATTCTGAATTAAAAAGTTTAAAAAGAACAGCATTAATTTGAAATATTTTGTAATATTATAGATATATGTATTTGAAATAATTAAAATAATAATTTAAAAAATTAAATAAAAAATGTATGAATAATTAATTAACAAAATATTAAAATATTTAGAATAACAAATATTTAAAACAATTTAAAATAACTATTCTGAATATATTTTAAACTGCAATTTATTTCTGTGATGACAAAGCCGAATTTTCATTATTCATTCTTCAGAAATCATTCTAATATACTGATGTGGTGTTCAAGAAATGTGATGTGGTGTTCTCATTATCAATACTGAAAACAGTTGTGTTGGTTAATATTTTTTTGGAAGCCTTGATACTTTTTTTCCAGAATAATTTTTAATCAAAATAAAGTAAAGAAAAAAAAAAAACATTAATTTGAAATAGAAATATTTTGTAACATTATAGATATACATATATTCACCAATTTAATGCATCCTAGCTTTAAAAAAATCATATGTATATATACATAACAAGGGCTTGTGGCAAAAATGGCAACAAAATTAACAAAAATGCTCCATAAATTCAAAAGAAAGAGCAAAAAATACTCCTGCACAACTAACATATTATGGTATGTAAAAATGTAAAAACGATTGAAAAGTGTCAATTCACAGAATTAAATTTAGATTTCACACTTGCATCAGATTGCTTTTAAATGCAGCGCTGAGCCTTATAACCAATCACATGCGTTTCTGTTGAATTTAGGAATGCATTGGCCAATCAGAGGGGCTTAGATGACTTAGCTTTGAAAATGCCAGAGGTGTTGATGAACTCCCTCCTATCTTCAATGATTATAACTTGAGTTTTTGCATAATTTGTGCTAGTCTTGGCTAATGTCATAAACCGACATGTTTGTCAGTGAAGCCAGAATGTGACATGCCCAAAACAAAACAAAAAAGGTTTTATATTGTTTTCTAAATCAGTATTAATAATCATTATTACAATAATCTAATCTGATGATTTTTGTCATAATATTGCAGCCCTATGAGCTCCTGTTTTTCACATGTATAATTTAGATACAATTTAAACAGTCTATTGTTACTGACAACAGTTTAAAATATTGATTAAAGTAACTGGGTAAATTTAAGTATTTGACATGAAAGACAACATGTGGTTTTTATAATAAGGTGGTTGTAAAAAATTGCCTCACAAATGTAAACAATGCCCCGGCAAATTGGAAAAGTTAATTTCTGTCCTTGATACACATATATGGATAATATAAAATACACATACAATATAAGGTACACGTTTTGTATATAAATGTATAAACATGTTTCATTTGCAATACATTTTAAAGGAAAAGCCTATCAAAGATGTTTCAAAAGGTCAAGGCTTTTTGTAGAAGGATTGTTATTTTTTATAAAGGCCCCTGACAGGGCCAGAAATGAAAGCGTTAAAAATCTATGATCCTCAGAGCATGTGTCCGCGGAAAAAGAATGAGGTTCACCCAATGTTTTAAAGATAAAAAAAATGCAATGGAAGAGAATGAGGGAAAGAGGAGAAGTTGAATATATATTTCACATGATAAGAGAAAAGATGAAGCAGAGGAAAAAAAGATTCTATTACCGTGGCGACAGTTACAAACCTGCCCTTGTGTGGAGTAGCCTCTGCTGAAAAGATTGATGCAATGAGTTCTGACCTTGGCTTGGAGCTGAAACTGGTGATGTATGTATGAGCATCTCCTTGCTAAATGGACCCAGATTTGTTGCGCTAATATACATGGAAGCCCAGTACCAAACTCACCACGGCGATAAATCAGCAGCCATTTTAGGTGTCATCTCTGGTTTATATTCCACTTCTGTTTCTATTGCCCTAATCCATGTCACTAGCGTCATTTGAAACGAAACGCCGTTATATTACTCTGTCGTCGCTGAGTTAATCCCGGCGGTACATTAGCAATGTAGGAATCTGTGTTTAAACATATCGCAAAAAGTTTACAAAAACGTGACAAATTTGTTTACGGCATCTATGTTATTAGTTCAAATAACAATCAAAGTCATCCGAACCCTTTTTTCGACCTGACTTCACCATGAAGAACCCCAAAACGAGGGCAAACGTTAAAATGCTTTTGAATGTTGTTACACCACAATGAAACAGCGGCATAGACGTGAGACCCAGAGGTAAACAAGGTTAGTCCTACACATTGATATATGCTTGCTATTCTAATTCACCCAATTGAGTTGCAGGAGACTTATGGAGGTGGATATGGAAGAAAGCGTGCGCTCTCTGCTTCTCTTTCTTCTACTTACCCTTCTTGTCCTGTTGTGTGCTTTTGAAAGGGCCAGCCACTTTTCCTTACAACCTTTCTTTTTTACATTCCTCCTCCGCTAGAGATGGGCGCAGCGGCACGGGGCTCTGTTTGATGACCTTTCAGTCTGTTTACATGTTTCTGTGGAGAAGGTAACCTTTTGCTCCCGGTGTTTTTCTGTAATGGAATGGTAGACTGGTGAAAAGATGAAAACGGAGAATGTATTGCCATGCTTGAATTAGAATTTCAAAACATGCGAAAAACAATGTGAAATATATTTATTCCTCACTAAAACAGACGGAATCTTGAAATAAGCTACTGCCAAAATATTGATCAGTAGATGTTACAAATTATAAAGTGTGTCAACTACAAAAGCAGGACTTTATTTATATGCTTTATAAAAGAAGATATTGTAATGTTTCACTCAAAAGCACATCTACTTTGTGTCAAATTAGCCTTGCAACATTTTTAAAACACACATAAATCAAAATGAACCAATAACATATTAATACACATAAACCAAAATAATCAAAATTACTGAATAGAAATTCAATACAATTTTTATATTTTATAGCTTTTCATACAGCAAATTTGTAGCATTAAATACTACTTGTGAGACATTTCATAAGATTTTTTTTCCACTTATAGTCATTGAATATACAATGAGATTTTTATTTTATTATATATATTTTTTCTGTTGTTATCATTTAAAAAATACATAAAAATGTTTTTATATGCTTTATAAAATAATATACTGTAATATATCAGTCAAAATGTACTACGTCAAATTAGCCTTGCTACATTTTAAACACATTTTAAAAACTATTCATGTCTTTTAATTTAAACACTTTACAAAATGTATAATATCTGTCCATGAGACATTTTGCAAAAAAAAAAGAAAAAAACCTTACATATAAGGATTTTAAATATTTCATTTAATACATTTTAAAATGTCTTGAAATAAGCTGCCAAAATATTGATATATGCCAACGAACCAATAATACACAAACCAAAATAACCAAAATTATTAACAAGAAATACAATATAACTGTCACATTTTTAATAGCATTTGATATGGCAGATTTGTAGCATTAAGTACTATTTGTGTCTTTTAATTTAAATACTTTTTAAAATGCATACTATCTATCCATGAGACATTTTGCAAAAAAAAAAAAAACCTTAAAATTTTTTTTAATATATTTTTATTTTAAAATGTCCTAAAAATAAGCTACTGCCAAAATATTGATCAGTAGTTGTTACAAATTAAAAAGTGTCAACTACAAAAGCCTGAATTTATTTATATGCTTTATAAAAGAAGATATTGTAATATTTCACTCAAAAGCACATCTACTTTGTGTCAAATTAGCCTTGCAACACACATAAATCAAAATGAACCAATAACTCATTAATACGCATAAACCAAAATCACTAAATAGACATTCAATATGATTTTTATATTTTCTAGCTTTTCATACAGCAAATTTGTAGCATTAAATACTATTTGTGAGACATTTCATATAAAATTTTTTTTCCACTTATAGTCATTGAATATACAATGAGATTTTTATTTTATTTTATATTTTTTGTTCTGTTGTTATCATAAAAAAAAAACAAATAAAAAGGATTTTTTTTTCAAAATTTAAATATAATTTTAAAACATATATTTGAAATACGCAACTGTCAAAATATTCATAAGCTAAGTTTGACTTTAATTTACATGCTTTATAAAATAAGATATTGTAATATTTCAGTCAAAATGGACTAGATGTCAAATTAGCCTTGCTACATTTTAAACACGCATAAATCAAAATCAACCAATACACTAATAATACACATAAATCAAAATAACCAAAATTATTAACAAGAAATACAATTGTTATACCATTTGATACAGCAAATTTGTAGCATTAAATACTATTCATCTTTTAATTTAAACACATTACAAAATGCATAATATCTGTCCATGAGACATTTTGCAAAAAAACAAACAAATAAACAAAAAAAACTTACATGTAAAGATTTTAAATATTTTATTTAATACATTTTAAAATACCTTGAAATAAGCTGCCAAAATATTGATAAATTTGACTTTAATTTATATGCCAATGAACCAACAATACACAAACCAAAATAACCAAAATTATTAACAAGAAACACAATAGTCACATTTTTAATAGCTTTTGATATGGCAGATTTGTAGCATTAAGTACTATTTATGTCTTTTAATTTAAATACTTTTTAAAATGCATACTATCTATCCATGAGACATTCTGCAAAAAAAAAAAAAAAAAAAAAATCATCAATTTTTTTACATATATAAGGAGTCATTGGAATTTTTTATGTTTTGTTGTTATCTTTTTTTCCTATTTTAATATATTTTTATTTTAAAATTAAATAAACTACTGCTTGAAATAAGCTACTGCCAAAATGTTGATCAGTAGTTGTTACAAATCAAAAAGTGTGTCAACTACAAAAGTCTGATTTTATATATATGCTTTATAAAGGAAGATATTGTAATATTTCACTCAAAAGCACATGTACTGTATGTCAAATTAGCTTTTGCTACATTTTTAAACTGTCTGTACCATATCCATGACACTTGAATCTGTTATAACTTAATTAAAAAAAAACTCCATTGTTTTATTAAATATATTAATAAAAAATTCTAATTATTCAGCCTGTCCTGTCCATAATGATGGCTGAGTTCAGAGTGCCTCATTACACTCATTCAGAACAGTGTTCTTGATATTTGCAGTGATCCCTGCCTGCTCTGGCATTTGTAATTGAATGACACTTCACACCCATTTTAAACTCTAGCTAATCATGAGTGATCCTAGTAAAGGCCATAACTGACTTAGACGTGTGCTCTCTTTCTCTCTCGCACTATTTTTTTCCTCATAAAAAAGAAGAATCATTGCTAGTGTAGTATGATGTTTTAAGGTCAAACTGTATTAAAGCCATTGCTAATTTAAGCTCAGTGGTGCTTAATACTCTACTTATTGTGTAAGGCAAGATGGACGAATTGTAACTAATATCTACAGATATACAATACCAGTCAAACGTTTTTTAACAGTACGATTTTTAATGTTTTTAAAAGAAGTCTCTTCTGCTCACCAAAAACTTATTTTTTTAAAGATTTTGAAATAGTTTTACTATTTAAAATAACTGTTTTCCATTTGAATATATTTTTCAAAGCTGATTTTTTTTAGCATCATGATCCTTCAGAAATCATTCTAATATTCTGATTTGCTGCTCAAAAACATTTTATTATTATTTTGTTGAAAACAGCGGAGTAGAATTTTTTCAGGTTTCTTTGATGAATAGAAAGTTCAAAAGAACAGCACTTATCTAAAATAGAACTCTTCTGTAATATTATATATGCCTTTATCATTACTTTCAATTTAAAGCATCCTTGCTAAATAAAAGTATTCTATATATTTCTTTCCCAAATATATATATATATATATATATATATATATATATATATACTCCACAATTTTTAATGGTATAGTGTATTATGTTACAAAAGTGTTTTATTTCAGAAAAATACTGATCTTTGCATCATTCTATTCATCAAAGAATGAAAAAAAGTACTTAACTCTTTTAAATATTGATAATAATAAAAATAATAATTAAAAAATGCTTCTTGAACAGCAAATCAGCATATAAGACTGATTTCTGAAGTAATGATATAGTAAAGACTGGAGCAATGATGCTGAAAATTTAGGTTTGATCACAGGAATAAATAATATTTTAAAATATATATTAAAATAGAAAGCAGTTGTTTTAAATAGTAAAAACATTTCCCATTATTACTGCTTTTGCTGTATTTTGGACCAAATAAATGCAGGCTTGGTGAGCAGAAGATAATTCTTTTAAAAAAATCATTAAAAAATCTTACTGTTCAAAAACTTTTGACTGGTAGTGTACATGCCAGTAGTTTAGACTTCAAAATAAAAATATTAATACACGTAAACCAAATTTAAGCAATAAACTAAGAATGCACATAAACCAAAATTATTAAAAAGAAATAAAAATTGTATAGCTTTTGATATGCCAAATTTGTAGCATTAAATACTGTCTATTTGTTTCTTTAATTTAAATACTTTTTAAAATGTATACTGTCTGGTCATGTGGCATTTTGCAAAAAAAAATAAATAAATAAAAGGAATATTTTCCATATATAGTTATCTGATTTACAATGAGATTCAAATTAAATCATATGAAATCCTTATGTAAGGGTTGGCTATGAGAGAATTCAGTTGCTAGTTTAGGATCAACCCTAATGTTAACGTCCATATTGTCCTTCAAGGGTGCAAATACAGCATTTGGAATTACATTAAAGCCTTATATTAAGAAAGCGTAATGATGGAGCTTATCACTGTAAGACTTATTCAATTCAGCTTATGTTTTAATCAAATGTTTGCTTCATATACATCTTCCCTGACATCCCTGGCCCAAAATGTAACCGTCAAAGCCGTCACCTGAAACAGATCAATCATTATGCTATTCAAGTCTGTAATGATGCGTTTGGTTATTGTGAGTGTCCCCGTTATCTATGACACAGAGGTCAGAGAGGGGCGGCCCGTCTCTAACAGCTCTCTACCGCAGCTGCCACATGTCGTATGAAATTGTGCATATCACCAAAATCATCCTCTGTCCTTCTCTCTCTCTCTCTTTTAGGCCGCCACTACTTGTATCCGGGCAGAGAGTCAGATTCATTTAATCAGCTCAAACAGTGTCCCATTCACTCTGTATTACCAATTCTGTCTCCAGATCTCTTATCGGCGCGATGTATGTACGGACGGAGGCGGCATCCTCACACGCTACAAATGAATGAATTATTGGACATGGGGTATTGGGAAGCGATAGATACAGAAATTCGAGCCCTGTAATATGTTTGCTTTCCTAGCCTTATCATTTCAGACAAAAATGCTGCTTATCTGCCAACCCACTGAATGTAAAGCTGTTTCCTCACACCGTCTCTTCCTGTCAAGAGCTTATTATTGCCTGATCTTTGTCTGGAGAGAGTAAATGAAATGTGTATATTATTTTATTGCACGAGGATGTTAAGACATATAGAGTTGAAGTCAAAAGTTTACATACACCTTGCAGGATCTGCAAAATGTTCATTATTTTAACATGGATTATACAAAATCCATGTTGTTTTTATTTAGTACTGACCTGAATAAGATATTTCACATAAAAGACATTTACATATAGTCCACATGAGAAAATAATAGTTGAATTATATATATAATATAATATATATAATATAAAAATGACTCTGTTCAAAAGTTTACATACACTTCATTCTTAATACTGTGTTGTTACCTGAATGATCCACAACCGTTTTTTTTTTTGTTTTGTTTTGTTTTGTTTGTTTGTTGTTGTTTTTTTAGTGATAGTTGTTCATGAGTTCCTCATTTGTCCAGAACTGCTCGCTGTTCTTCAGAAAAATCCTTCAGGTCTTACAAATTCTTTGGTTTTTCAGCATTTTTGCATATTTGAACCCTTTCTGGGAAATATGTAAGTATCTTCTGTAGCTTCTGAAGGGCAGTACAAAATGAAAAAATATGACATTTGGGTAAAGTAAAAAAAAATGTACACATCTTTATTCTGTTCAAAAGTTTACACCCCTTAATGCATCGTTTTTCCTTCTGAAGCATCAGTGAGTCGTTTGAATCTTCTGTAATAGTTGCATGTGAGTCCCTTAGTTGTCCTCTGTGTGAAAAGATGGATCTCAAAATCATACAGTCATTGATGGAAAGAGTTCAAATACACAAAAATGCTGAAAAACCAAAGAATTTGTGGGACCTGAAAGATTTTTCAGTGGTCAATTTAACAGTTTAGGACAAACAAGGGACTCATGAACAACTATCACTAAACAAACAAACCAAAAAAATGCTGTGGATCATTCTGGTAACAACAGAATCAAGTGTATGTAAACTTTTGAACTGGGTCATTTTAAAAAATTCTATTATTTTCTCTATACTATATGTAAGCGTCTTTTATGTGAAATATCTTATACAGGTCAGTACTTAATAAACAAAAACATGCATTTTGTATGATCCCTCTTATTTTGTTAAAATAATTAACATTTTGCAGGGTGTATGTAAACTTTTGACTTCAACTTTATGTGTACACACTTCTAGTCAAAAGTTTGGGATCAGGTTTTTTTTTTCAGCTCGGATGCATTGATTGAAAAGTGACAGTATAGACAGTTATTTAATCCTAAACAAGATTTCTATTTCAAATAAATACTTTACTGTTAACATCATTGTTTGAAAAACATATCATGGTTTTCAAACAGGTTTTTCATGGAACAGTGTTTTATAACTTGCTGGAGAGAAGCTATTAGCTGTAGTGAATAAATGCAATTTGTTTGCATGTGTAATGCAAGAGCAGCACCTACTGAGCCGCCGAGGCCAACAACACCGAAGGACAGCGGGAGTTTGACGTGACGTCAGCAGGTAGAGATGTCCTGTTGGCCCTTGTCATGCTCCTCAACATCAAAACTAAAGCACAGAGAGAGAAAGAGAGAAGGAGAGAGAGAAACATCACAGGTGCATCACACAAATGCTACTTTGTAGTAAGGACAATAAGGACTGAATCAACACTCATTGTCTCACTCCCAAAGCATCTGCACAGTAATGGTGTGACATTTTCGTTATAGGGCATTTAATATAAAGCTTGTCCCTAAACAAAAACCCAGGCCCATGGGTCTGGCCAGTTTGAGCCAGGCCTATTTTAATCACCTGGAATTAAATAACTGCACTTTACAACAGCACTGCATCTGACATCACTCATTACAAGAGGATCACTCCGCACAAAATCCCTCAAGTGAAATGATGAGAGAAGATGAAAAATTTTAAAATTCATTTGTCACAATGTGGGATCTAAAACATATACTAAACGTATACATTTATTGAACAATTACATGTCAACTAGCCATTTGCTACTGAATGATATAACATTAAATGACACATTCACATTTACACTATACTAATGTTTTGCTGCATGTTGCTTTATTTAAAGGCAGTAACTGTGGAGTTGCTGATACAGTGATGATCTTTTTACTAAGTACTTTACCACATACATGTGTGCTATTGTTAGCTATTTACAAACTGCAGAGATTTGAGTAAAAGCCATGTTTTGATTATTTTAATACTACACATTAAGTTTTTGCAGTTTTATATTATGAAATGTTCCTTTTTAGTGGACTCAAATGAAGTAAGTTCATAGTACTATCATCGTAAAAATACTTGAATGGTTTGAAGCAATCAATTTCACAAACGAAATGAGTGACTTTACATATTATAACAGTAACATACTGTATATACATAAATATATACATATATATGTGTGGGTGTAGCTGCAAGCAGCGATTTCCAGGGTTCAAGTGCTTTAAGGCATTTAAGCATATGAAAAAAGACATTACATATTATTTAAAGCAAGCCTGTAACCAACTAAATCAATGATTTCAAAAAGCATTTTTGGCAAATAGGGGTAATTTGCCATAGAAATATGATGGTTTTTTTTAACATTTATGACTGTTATAGTGGCAGCTGTGGTCCAATCTTACTAAAACTTTGCATGCTTGTTTAAAATCACCAGTCACATGTGCTCAGCAGCAGCAGCTTTTGTGAAGTTTTGAGTTTTCATTTAGGCTTTATAGGCTTTTGGGTAAATTTGGACAGGTCCCTTTTCAACAACCCTGTCATAGCTTTTTTCAAAGGGTAAATGTCTGGTAATTTTGATAATATTGACCTAGAAAGTGCAGAGAAATGTACGGCAGTGTTGTTGTTTTTTTTAAGCGAAAAACCTAGAACTAGGTTTTATTCATTTAGCTAATGGTTTCAGTGACAGCTGAAGTTGTTCGAAACAAGGTCGATCGTATGATACGAATATTGTGCGTATGTGTGCCACACAATATACAATTGTTTACACCTTTGAAAAATACTATAAAAATTAGATTTTTTTCCTCTTATGCTACTACCAAGTGGCCAAGCTCCACAACTTTTTTCATGTGACCTCAGATTCAGCTCTTACATACACGTTGTGAGACTGGCAAAGATATCTCTTTCAGTTCAAAAGTTATAGCTGTTTTGGTAAAGGCGGGCCTGCCCTAATTATTGATAATCACTCTCTAGAGAATCTTCCTGCACTGGTTTGGTTCCGATCGGGTGAAAAACCTAGGACTAGTTCACAAAAGTAGGTTTTTAAAAAAAAATGCAAAATACCTGAAAATTTCACCAGGGTGATGGACGAATCTGAGGCGTGCGTTCTGTCCAGTGCGAGCCAAGGATTCCAACGACATAAGACTTTGAGCCTGCAGCAAACCATTTAGGAGTTTTGACCGATTTTGTACTTTGATTACTGTGGTGCCCCCATCAGGCTGATTAGGGCAAGCCATGGTGACGTTGTAGACGGTGGCCGTACTACCATCTCTCAAAGTTTTAAGTCTCTACGAATTAGTTTAATCTGCACGGTCAGTTTTACGTGGAGAGTGCTAATCCTTGACCATTCTAACAATTACAATAGGGTTTCAGTGCTACATGCTTGAACCCTTAAAAAAGGAGAGCTGTAAATTACACAGCTGCCAGTATATTACCATTATTTTACAGCCCATTTTTTTTTAGTTTGGAGACAGTAAGATAATTAAAAAAAATGATCAAATGTGACAGTTTAGACATTTATAATGTTACAAAAGATTTATGTTTCAAATAAATCTTGTTCTTTTGAACATTCTATTCAAGGATTCCTTCAAAAAAGTTTCCCCCAAAAATATTATCAACATTAAAAATTATTCTGCTGCTTAATAAGCACCAAATCAGCATATAAGTATGAATTCTTAAGAATCGTGGGACACCGAAATTCAACTTTACCATCACAACAATACATTACATTTTAAAATACAATACCATAGAAAACAACTATTTTAAACTGTAATAAAATTTCACAATATTACTGTTTTTTTACTGTATTTTTGATCAAATAAATACAGACTTGTTGAGCAAGAGATATTGTACATTAAAAATACACTTTTCTGTCTACCACCACTGGTTCAACATGTGTTGGGATGCTCAATTAGACAATATTTAGTTTTTTTAATATATATGAATGGTTTATAAAATGGTTTAAAAAATACATCTCTCCTTCAACAGGAAACCAAAAGAACGACTGAAGAATGACAACATCGCATTACTCTGAAATCCTGAGTTTCGGTATTGTTTAGTTATCACAAAAAATGGAGGTAACGTCCTATTTTCTGTCAACCTCTCCCTCTTCTTCTTTTTTTTTCTTTCATAATGCTATGCATTGCTCCCCTGCACCCCAGATATCCTCCAAGATCTCATTCCTTTGTTGCAGTGGGGCTGAACACTATGTTAACCTAGTAATTGGCATCGGGCCTTCCCCATTATACGGCCCTCTATCGAGCCGTTCTACATGACTAGGTAAAGAAGATGGCATGAAGATTAATGAGGGCAGGCGAATACAGGAGGGGCTACCTCCCTCTCTCTCTCTTTCTCCTCAGCACTTTTTACAATGTGGAGATATCGGAAGTCAGGCACAAGCTGCCCGATTTCCCTCCGTCCGCCCCCCCTCCCCTCGTTTCGTTCCCTCCTCCCTCCATCGCCTGCTTTAACCTGTGAACTCTGGACCCCGTCCTTCTCTGTTCCTGGCCGCCAGCGCGTCCCCGGCTTTGATTGATGTCAGTCCAGCAGTCACTCTTTTCTTCCTTTTGATTTGAAGGGAAGAAGAAGGGGACCGGGGTGAAAAAGGAGGGGGGCCGCTCACTCCAAAATAGATTTTCCAACGCAATTGGTGGCGGCTGCCAGCGCAGCGGAGTGGCAGGGGAGCCCTTTATGCCGTTTCATTTAAAAAAGCCAAAAGGTAGCTGACGTGTTCATTCAGTGTGTGTGCCACTCTTGCTTTTGATGGGGTCTGCCCTGCTGCTAGCAGCGGCGTATCGTTCGCCTGCCTTTTATTTCATGTCTGGAGCCCGTGCAAAGAAACCATCAAGTGATCCGGAGTGGAAAAAAAAAAAACGCTTCTGATGGATATCTACCATTGTTTTTTCCGTGTTCCCTATGGACACGTTATTATTCTGAAATGTAAAGATGGCTTCCATATTCACAACAGGCTATGATGAGCACTGGCGTTATTGACAGACTCCGTAAATCACTTTAAGCGCTTCTTGCTCCGGTTTAGCAGACTTTTGCATCACAGGCGTGAGAGGTGGAAAGTGTGAGGTGTTCTGGCAATCAGATAAATTAGCTGCAGCTATCAAAAGATTGCAATAACACTGAGCGCTGCCATAAAACTGAGTGCTGTCTGTGTGTGCGTGCGTGGATGCGGCTCTTTGACAGACAGCAGTTGAACATCATGATTTATTTCGGCACCCCTGTCCTATTGATCCGCCGTGAGGGGTCTCAGGGTTCATATCTCTAGAGGGTCGCCCACCAATGAGCAGCACCGTTGAGTGGCTTACGCTACCCCAACATGGGCGCATCAGAAAGGCTAATGGGGTTTGTGGATTAAAATAGCTGAACGTTGATGATAATCGTGGAGGGCGATGCACCATGAAACCTAAAACTCAAATGTGCTAATGAAACTCACCTGTTTTCTTCTTCTAATGATCTGTATACTACATAATCTCAGGGTACGTTCCAAGCAGCTTCACAGGGTTTTATCTTAGGCGAAATGTTCATTCTGAAGGGCACTGCAATTGGCAGAGGGAACAAATGTACAGTAATATATCACTTTACAGGAAGTGGAGAGAGAAATTTACTCATTATTCAGTGACTTTTATTTTGCATAATTCACCCGTGGTGTGATTTTTATTTAGCTTCAGGTTTGAAGCATGTGAAATGGTACATAAATCATATTTATTAACAATACAACATTTATTTTCATATTAAACACTGCAATACTACCATTAAATGTAAAGGGTTTAAGTATTTAATTTAATATTATTTTAATGATTTTTTAAATATGTTAATTATATACACTTCAAAAGATTTTTGTTTTTGAAAGAAGTGCTCACAAGGTTATATTTATTTAATGGAAAATAATAAAAATAAATTAATTGGAATTAATTAATTAAATTAAAAATATTATTATTATTCCTGTGATGGTAAAGCTGAATTTTCAGCAGCCATTACTCAAATTTTCAGTGTCACATGGTCCTTCAAAAATTATTCTAATACGCTGATTTGGGTGCTAAGTATTTAATTTAATACATTTTCTTTTAATATGTTAATTATATACATTTCAAAAGATTTTAATGTTTTTGAAAGAAGTGCTCACAAAGACTGCATTTATTTGATTAAAAATATAGTTAAATAAATAGATAAATAATAATAATGATAATAATAATAATTACTATTATTCCTGTGATGGTAAAGTTGAATTTTTAGCAGCCATTACTCCAATTTTCAGTGTCAAAAGATCCTTCAAAAATAATTCTAATATGCTGATATGGTGTTAAGTATTTAATTTAATACCACTTTTTGTTTATTATATACACTTCAAAAGATTTTTTTATTTTATTTTTGAAAAACATAGGCTGTATTTATCTGATCAAAAATATATTGTATATTTCAAAATTATTAATTTTTCTCAAAAATCAAAATCATTAGGATATTAAGTAAAGCTTATGTTCCATGCAGCTATTTTGTACATTTCCTACAGTAAATACAAAACTTAATTTTTGATTAGTAAAATGCATTGCTAAGAACTTCATTTGGACAATTTTAAATTCGATTTTCTCAATATATATATATATATATATATATATAGTTTTTTTTTTTTGTTTGTTTGTTTTTTGCACTCTCAAATTCCGGAGTTTCAAATAGTTGTTATTCAGTTCATTATGTACATTTAAAAAAAAAAATGTGGTTTTGTGATTCAGGGTCATATTTTCAGTTTAATCAGTTTAATGTATTCTTGCTGATTGGGAGTATTTATTTCTTTCAGAAAGAAAAAGAAATACTGACTGCAAACTTTTGAAAGTAGTGAACATTTCATGTTATTTATTATACAGTTATTATTTATATACATTTTTATACAGGTATATTATGTCATCATACCTGAAACTCTCAATCTGTCAGTTCTTGTCAAATTTTGTAAAGTGAACTTCTTTCCCACCAAGTGCGCAGGATGCAATGAACACCGCATGAGGACCCTGTAAATCAGAATGCAACTTTAGTCTTCCCATTTCAATCGGCAATACAAATGACATTTCTTAAAATGCTTGGCACAAGAAAAAAAATGACATTCCACAAATGTAGCTAAACGGACTCAAAGTGTGTAGATAATCAATGAGAACAAGCTGCAATCTACAACAACATCTTTTCTGATTACCATTGTGTAATAAAAACAATTATGCTTCATTCCTCCACTGGCATCTCTCTCAAGTTTTTGTGTAATTGAATACAAGGAGCCCGTTTCATTGGGTTTTAATCATAAAAGAAAACTCTGACACATAAGGGCAACCAATCATATGCCCACATATTGCCTCATCCCTTTTAACAAATATGTTTCATAGCCCTATTAAAAGGGGTCTTCATCCGTCCTGTCAAAAGGCAGTCCAGCCGGGTTTTTTAGTTTAATTACACTACTCAATTAAAAAAAAAAAAAAAAATACGTGTGAGATAGAGCAAGAGAGAGAGAGGGAGAGAAAGAGAAAGAGAGAGACCCTCTTCAGTGGGTGCATTCTGATTCGCCTCTCCTTGGGTTTGAGTGGAGATGACATTTACAAGGCTCGCCTTTCAGGCAGACAATGGCGTGATTGATGAGGTGCAGACGCTATGAAGGAGGCCGATTGCCATGTGGAAGCAGTGCTTAGTGCACTTTGATTTATTTATCATCTGTTTCTAAAACAAGGCTGCCTGCCTCTGCCTGGCCCCTAAACCGCTAGGTGGGGACTAGAGAGGTGTAAGGCAGCCTTGGTGCGGGAACATGTGTGTGAGAAAGAGAGAATATGAGGATTCACAGTGTGAGTTGGGCAGAGTTTGGTTTATGTACACTTGTGTTTTTTTCTCACTTTGTGTCATTCAGTGATGGATTAACATCAACCAAACTGTCCAGCTCAATGAAATGATATAACTTACTAAACAATGTACGTTTTTATTTACTGCAGTAGACATAAAATACTTCTGAGGAAGTTTGCATGTCTTACGGTGAGATATGTTCCATCTGAAGTATATAAAATATACTGCATTGTTTTTCTTCTTATTGTTATTAGAATCAATAATTCAACAACTGTATTTAATATCATTATTTTAACGCAGCATTATTATTGAGTGACTATTTTTGTATTTTTTCAGTTTAAAATGAACTAGCAAAAGACCAAAAAAATGTAAAAATTAACAAATCATTATTATTATCATTATTATTATTAAAACTGGAAAAAGTAGGCTAAACATCCAGGTTAAAAAAAGTCAATGATTATGACATGCATCAGTTATTGGTTAACATGTAAATTTTGATCATTTTTAATATCAAAACCATAAAACAAAGAATGAAAACAGTACAGAAAACTACTGAAATGTGTTTTAATGAAGGTGTAATATTACTGAGACTTCCATCCTCTCTTTATGCTGCTCTCGAGATAAAACGCTTTTTCAATGTCTAAAAATAAATAATGATAATCCAGTAAAAACCGCAGGTCTTTGTCAGGACAATCATCGTGCTTTCTCAGGGCAGACAGAGACTCGTAAAAACAGGGTATTTTGAAAATGAATGGAAGCGTGTTAGCAGGAGTGCATCGTAGGAAAATAATGTGCCGTTTTCTTGATGGACAGCGCGTTTCAACCAGGGTTTATGTACACACTACAGCCAATGAGGCTGAAAAAAGCAGCAGGAGGATGTGATGGATCTGTTATTGTCTTTCAGACCCCCCATCTATCTGTAGTGGTCAGGGATGTGCTCTTAAACCACTGCAATGTTTTTAACTTATCACCCAGTGAGCACTGTGGATATAACTCAGAAACTGCCCATTCTCTTGATTATATGCAGATAGTCACTTTAAACCATGACAGAGGAGTGTGATCACGTCAGATGATATTATAAAGGATGATATCATGTCAGATGATATTATAAAGGTCTTACACACACATCATAAACTGTGTAGGATGTATCCTAAGGGTTTTGACTGAATTGGATATGATTGAGCCTAACTCGCTTGTCGCTTGCCAAAACATTTGCTTTTCAATATGCATGTGCAAATTTGCCTGATCCTTGCGGATAGCAGTGCAAAGTTGATTCTGTGCTTACTTGATTTAATATTTGATGTTTTTAAAATTTAAGTAGCAAATGAGAATCACTAAAACGAATGCATATATATTTTTAGACAAATGTCTTCATTTAGTTTTGTTTAAGATAATTAAAGCAACAGTTTTTAAATAACAAAATAATATGTAAAAGCATGGTGTTCTGGGTAAAAAGTGCCCATGCTTTTGGGGCTAAAATGCACCATAATTAACATGATAATTAATACATGGCTGATTTTTCAGTTTGTTGAAATGACATGGTTGGATTCAGATGGTAAATATCATGTATCATGTTGGGTGTCCATCTTAGAAATAATCACCGTTTTTAGAATTAAATCATCATATTAAAAAAAAAAAAAAAAAAAAAAAACCACACATTACATTAATCATATCATATAATAAAATATCATTTGTTGTTACTACTGTAAATCTATACTCAGTTATTATGGGATCTCCTTCGGTGCTTTCAGAATCTTTACTTTTTACAATTATTTTGTTTCTGTACTTCAAAATATATTTTTTTTATATAAGCATATTTTAATGACAATATATTTATTGAACAAAAAATTATTTTATTTTTCAAAATAAGCAGAGAATAGTACAAACTTTGCCAAAGTGGTTGTTTTGAACAAGTATTAACTTAGACATTATTATTAAAAAAAAAAAACTATCTAAAGTATTTATATCAATACTGTGTGCCTTTTGTCCCATGCTGGTGAGCCTTTTACCCTCTGTGTGGGGTGCCACCTCATACATTTACAAGATTTTAAAACAAAATAAATGACTTTTATGATTTATTGTCAAACAAAATCTGTTACAAACGTATATATTTTTTTCTTTGCAATTTTACATTTTAGACACAGTGAACAGCACATTTTTTTCTGAAGGTGTGCCTTTAGCCCTGTTGTGCCCTACAAATCACTGAAATCTGTATCCTGTCTCATGTAATCGCTCAATCAGTGTTTATATAGTGTGTGTGTATATATATATATATATATATAGTTTGTATACATTATGCCACGTAACATAACATTTACCTCAGAAAAAACATATTCGGTGACCATAAACTCATTAGTTAGTTATAAAAATGAACTCTTGAAGGAGCATTTTACTAAATATATAATCATCATTTTTACTGTTCTTCAATGTTTAATGTATGTTTGAATAACTCAAACATTTTTATGAAAGCCACCATTTAAATGTTTATATTTCAAAAAACTAATTGTAGAAATTGTAGTAGAAATATAATTATAGTAACTTCATTATTGTAAAAACGTCCATGAGCATAATTTAAACGTTTGTATACAAATCAGTTCATTTTAATATTATAGTAATGCAGTACCAAACTGACTCTCATGTATATTTTTCAGAACTGATTGAGAGAATTTTTTTTCCTTGAGAAAATCTGGCATGTACTGTACCTGATGTATATCCAAAATAATCAATATTGAATCGAATCGCAGGCTTGTGAATCAGATTTGAATTGAATCGTGAAATTTGTCTCAAACCCCAGCCCTATATATACATTGTTCAATCGCTTTTGGCATGTTCTATAGTCTACAAAGTTGATTAATTAATTCAGAAATTAATCTCCAATGTAACTGGTATTAATGCAGGTCCACTTTGTAGAGTACATCCTTCAAAACCTTTTCATATCTTTAGAGAAAGAGTTTTTTTTTAAATATGTATGATCATTTCAGGTATTCTCATTACCTATCTAAAACTGCAACATTTTAAACATCGTTACAAGTTCAATTATTGATTATTTTACTTAAACGTATTGATCAGGAAAATGTTGCAATGCATTGCCCTACTAAATAAAGACATTTCAACAGTGTTCTTCTTCTCTCATAATTTTGAAAAAATATATATCTAATTATAAAATAATTAACTTTACTCTGTAAATTGTATTTTAACTGGGAAACAGGGCTTGCTCTAAACCAAGTAAAATAATATCCACAGTGATGTTGTCTTTTTTTATTTTCTTAGAGCGTTGTAAGCTCTCTTTAAAACTCATGAACGCAATTTTAATTATATCCTGAAATACTCCCGCTCTCTCATGTTTCACTATTTTCAATTAAACTGTACTTGTAGCAATTTACCCAGCATCGTTTTTTAGGACATTGACCACATTTTTTTGCGAAGGTGTTCAGAGGCAACGAGGAGATTTAAATCATTCATAATCTGTCTTGAGAAATTAGCTTGCCTTTTCAAATTTCCAAGGATGACATGCTACAGTTCATTACTTGTTTACAGCGACTACAGTATTGCCTCATCTCAATTAAAAATGACTTACTGATGTTCCTTATAAACCACACAGCCATGAAGTCCTGATCATTAAATAGAAACTAATTCTCACTGTACAGTGAACAACCTGAGAGACTAGCATGACAGCTAATTAAAATGTGTAAGACTTTAATAAACAGCAAAACAAATAATGCATTGTCTGCATTAGAAAGGGGGAAAAAAAAACTTTTAATTGCACAGAGGAATATCAGTCGGCGGAATCAAACCATACGTCAACTGTCAAGCCTCAACAATGGCGAATCTGCAGGAATAATTCAATCTTGATGGGTAAAGTGCGCAGACAGCGCTTCGCTACAAACACCCTAATGGCGTCTACATAGAGCACTGGACCAAGATTCAGACTAATTTAAACTTGAAAAGCGCCGGGAAAATAAAATGATCCGAGTTACATCTTTTAATGAAAAGGGGGGGGGTGGGGGGAGGAATTAATTTTTTTATTCACTTGCACCGAGACACGGGAGCCGCGTCTCCGTAGCGTAGACGTTAAGAACAATGGGTGGTCGACTTTCATCAAAAAGACAAGCCTGGTAATGAATCCATACTCCCTTTAATGAGGATACACATAAAAAGGCTTGTCAGAGTTAATGAAAAACTACTCTCTACACGCTCCTGTATGACAGCAATGGAAGATAGCGGCCTTTGAATGGTCATCATCATCCATTTCAACAAGCCTATTTTTACCACTGCTCAGGACACTTGATCTTTTGTTGCTCGTCATTGCATTAGTTAAATGGAATCGTTCACGCGGGGAACACACACGGGTTTCGCTCTTATCTGTCCGCTTTTCAGAAAGGCAGAATAGAAAAGCGTCTTGATTGGAACATATTGAGAAGGGAAGGTGCATTGAGACCCAGTGGAGCATGAGTGCCCCTTGCAGATACCTGCAAATGTCTAATCACAGCGCTCTGATGAACCTTGCCTCTGACAGGCCTCTCGCCTGCCCTCCGACGTGTAACACGACGCACTTCGTGGGGGAATTATGCCGTGGAGGTCTAACTCCATGAGCAATGGAGCTTGACTGAGACAGTGTGACTGTAATGGAGGAGGACAATTGATGGGGCTTTTCCTGGCTATAAGTGTCCGTCAGTCCCAAATTCTGATGCCGGAATGGAGCGGCAACCCGTCCGCGCTCGCATCCTGGTCAGCGAGCTGTAAGGGAGCTGGGGAACGAATGTTTGATTAACCCTGTAGGAAGGTGATGGCCGCGGTAGAGAGGGAGACACGCCGCAATTTGTTAGCTAAGCGTTGTCTGCGTGGTTGCTCCTCCCCAGCTGAGGTCTGAAGGGAGACGGGATGGAGAAGGGGTGTGGTGGGAGACAGATGCCTAACGACTCCCACGGGGCCCCCGTTTCTGGCCCCTTATCTCATCCGCGGTTTGTGCGGGTTGCCATAGAAACGGCCCCTTGCACATAAAATCATGAGCCCTTTGCATTAGATCAACAGCTATTAGTTGGATTTAGTTGGATTAGTTGGACTTGGCCATTGCGGGTTCAATCTTCAAAGGGAAATATTACAGAAATCTCTACCTGGAAAGTATTCAACATACTTAACAGTACTAGAACAACTTAGCGTAATTGTGAGTTATTTAAAGACTGTACTTTGCCACCACCTACTGTTTTCAATTAACACTCATTTGTTTAGGGTAGAACCAAGTGACTGTGACTTTTATGAGTGAGTCACTGAATCATTCATTCAACAGATTCATTCAAAAACACTGATCCGTTCAGGAATTAAATAAGTGAATGCCTACATCTGCATACAAAACTGCATACTTTCTGAGTAGGGAAAAATTCTAAGTCTAAAAAAAAGTGTAACGTCTGTTAAAAAGTATGTTCTAAATATGCGATGGTGTTCTGAAATGAGGAGGCAAAGTCCTCAAAGTTTTTTTTTTGTTTGTTTGTTTTTTTTTTTTAAATCAAATGTAAATTCATGTCCCACACATTTTCTTGGTTAAATAAACTATATTTACACTATCAGAAAAAAAAAATATATATATATATATATATATATATTTTACATGTACAATGTAATCAATATTCTATTTATTAAAGCCAAGTATGAATCTTATCAAATTAGTGTTTTTAAAGGAGAAGTCCACTTCCAGAACAAAAATTTACAGATAATGTACTCACGCCCTTGTCATCCAAGATGTTCATGTCTTTCTTTATTCAGTCATAAAAAAAATATGCTTTTTAGAAAAACATTTCAGGATTTTTCTCCATATAATGGACTGCTATGGTGCCCTGATTTTGAACTTTCAAAATACAGTTTAAATGCGGCTTCAAACAATCCCAAATGTGGTTGTAAATGATCCCAGCCGAGGAAGAAGGGTCTTATCTAGCAAAACAATCGGTTATTTTCATTTAAAAAATACAATTTAAATACTTTTTAAATCGCTCGTCTTGTATTGCTCTGCCTGAACTCTGTGTATTCTGGTTCAAGACAGGGTATGTCGAAAAACTCCAATCATATTTTCTCCCTCAACTTCAAAAATAATTTCAAAATCATCCTACATCGCTTCAGAACTGGCCCAGTCTTTGCAAAGTAAACATGCAAAGAAGATCAAACACCCTTAACAAAAAAAGGTAAATCAGGGATTGTTTAAAGCCTCATTTAAACTGCAGTTTGGAAGTTCATGCTCGGGACACCACAGAAGTCCACTATTATATGGAGAAAAAAATGCTGAAATGTTTTCCTCAAAAAACACATTTTTTTTACGACTGAAGAAAGAAAGACATGAACATCTTGGATGACAAGGGGGTGAATACATTATCTGTAATTTTGTTCTTGTTTTTGTTCTGGAAGTGAACTTCTCGTTTAAGTATTTTCCATTTAATCCAAAATAATAACTGAAGGCAGTAACAGTTTAAGCAATATATTTTATTTGTGAACTTATGTTATTCTATTCATTTTAATAGTTAACTTTCAACCATTTTTGAATTTTCACAACATAGCCTCATTGGAAATACATGCCTCTTTATACATCTCTGCAAAACTGAAAAAAAAAAAAAGATTATTCGTATATATTTTACATAAAAGGTGGTTCTATAAAACACACATTTACTTACGTTTTTACAGGCACTAAAACGTACAATACTGACGTATTTACAGCATCTAAATGTACAAATACTTACATATTTTCAGCATTTAAACATACAATACTAACGTATTGGCAACACCTAAAAATAAATCCTTATGAATATTGAAATGGCGGCATAAATTTTATTATCATTGTTGTTTTTATTGTTAAACAAGACTACACTTAAAACACTAAAATTTCTGCAATCGTTTAAACTTTACTTGTCATGTAATGTTTAATTTGTTTGCCATGGGCCACAAAAGGCATTTTCCCCAACATGCTGTGACTAACAATAGAACCACAAAATACACCAAAAACGCAACATATTTACGAAACCAAACAATTTTATTTGTGTGCTTCAATCCAAAATCTTAAGAATCCATACAACCGCGGATGACAGACCCAAATTCAAGCCTTTATCTGTCGATCTTCATCTCCACTCCGAGCGACCACAAGCATCAACGCCCGCACTGACTGATGCCAGGGTTGCCAGGTTTTTACAACAAAACCCACCCAATTGCTACTCAAAACTAGCCCAATTGCATTTCGATGGGGGTCCTCCAGTTAACAGTTTGCATTCCAGGGACTAAATATAACATTACTGGGGTCGCTTTAACCCGCAGACATGAAAAACAACCTGCGGCAACAGTTTAAAAGTAGTCAAATTCAGCGGGAAAACAGCAGACTTGGCAACATTGACTGACACGCTCTTTACAAATTCAAATGTTGTTGCTTTAAACGACAGGTCTTACGGCAGGTTAATCGAACGATCATTGGCTCTCGCCTGAATTCGTCAGAGATTGCGACATGCCGTGTTTCTGGTGAGGTGTGTTGATGCGCATGCGCCTTCACGAAGTTGCTCGGGAAAATAATCTGGATAATATTTTTAGCGATTAACAATTTAAATTCTGCTCTGCACCTCACAAACCTACTGTATTCCGCCAGAGAGCTTGCTACTTACTTGGTACTGCTTTTGACATTTTTGCAATAAATAAATGATTGTTATTGCATTTATCTGTTTGTCGTGTTTTTCTTTATACTATACAGAAATAGTTATGGTTAGGTTTAGAGGTAGGAGTGGGATTAGCGACTATAAAAATATTTATAATGCTATATTATTACTAAAATGGTCATTTCCATGCATATTTCGGTCAAATACGTCTACATCCTTTTATATTCACTATAAATTAGTTAGGTTTAGGTTTGGTGGTAGGTTACGGGGTCTAAAAATCCAAATTGCTTATTGAGAAATTTATAAAAATGCATATAAATCGCTATAAAATGGGTAGGTTTAGGTTTGGGTTTTGTTTTTTTGTTTTTTTTTGGGGGGGGGGGTGCTTTTAATTCCTTTATTATTCAGACAGGACAGTGGAGAGATGACAGGAGAGTATTGGGTAGCGAGAGGGAAGCGGGATCGGCATAGGATGTCGAGACGGGAATCAAACTCGGGTCACTGTGAGCGCAGTTACACTGTATGTCAGCGCACTAACCACAAGGAGGACAGGTCTGGGGGTAGGGTAAGGGTTCTAAAAATCTAAATCACTTATTGATAAAATGATAAAAAGCCATTGATATGAATATCTTAATGACATAAAAGATACATGTATATTTTTTACGTTTCAATTAAACTTTAAGTTTTAATTAAAATATTAAACGTTGAAATGCATCTAAATTGTATGTTTTAGTATCGATAAAAGCTTAAGAAAATGTATGTATTGTGTCTGTAAATGTTACGTATTAATACCTACATATAAACAATGAGGCCAGGCTAAAAAAATACCTGTATGTACGAATCACTGCAGTTTCCAGCTGAAATGAACACTAGAGGCAGTAAAACTCAGACAACTTTTATTACTTTTCACACAAAGTATGATTTACACAAGTATGAGTTTTGATTAAGCTTAATTTTCACATAATTACTTGCAGAATATTATAGTATGGCTTACAATTTTAACATCTGGCATGATTTGAAAACTGATACTTCTTGATACTTATCGTCATGTATTGGACGTGTTTTAGCACCACTCTTCACTTTGAAACTGTCACAAAACATATTGGTCACAGACACAGAGATTTACTTTAAATTTCACCAAGCTGATTACTCACACAGATCATGTTTTCATGACAATTTAAGTCTCACTTTGACGTAACAACGTGGTTATATCTAAGTGTGCGAGTTGTTTACGTAGTTTCCAAAATTAGTCTTCCCATTAACGCAATTATATTGTTTAAGCTTTCAGAATTTCAGAACACAAGTGGAGGGATTTATTGCATGAACCAATCACAGCCTAACATAACCAGTCATATCCAATTATATCGTGATAGAGGCATTGCCTCCTCTCACGTGATAGTTCCCCCATTCATCCTCAATTACCCCCCCACCAAACTCACTGCATGCTTTAAGGGGTCTGTTAAAACTCAGTGGGCTCAGGGGAGATGAGAGAGACGCAGACTCCTGCTGTAACTTTACCTGCTGGTGTCGCTGTTGGAGTGATTTATACACTTTTTAATGTTACATTTTGTAATACTGGCATTGTTTTATTTTTCTACTACAATTTTTTTACATAGAGTATTTTGAGGAGACACTGCCTCCCTTGCCTGCTTGAAAAAAAAAAAGCCCATGCATGACTCGAATAAAGATTTGTTGATTTAGCAGAACAAGTTTCAGTAAAATGATATGATCGTTATTGTGTCCAAAATGTAAATTATCTAATACTAACAACTTGTTTATTGATTGAGTCACATAAAATCAATACCACATAACACTGGATTGTGGAATATCGATGATATACAAAATTGTTGGCAGTTGCAGAGGCGTCATAATGATCTCAAACTTATCAGCTTTGTTCATGAATATTAATAGCCTAACATGACCTTTACTCCAAACTAGTCCAATCAAAATTAATATAATGATATATAATGATGTCGTAACGGTGGCTACTCCATAATGTGCACAGAATCAAACAACATGTGATCCAACAGGTAGTGTTACCATAGCAGTGATCTACATAATGTTAGATTTTCTGCAGAATGAGTTACGCTTTGCATCGGAGAACATATAGAAAGTAAAAGCACAGGTTTTCTCTCTTTTTTTTTCCGTTATCTGTACAGACAGCTGTTTCTTCATCCTCCCTTCTCATCAAAACAGGAACATCTGGCAAAGCCACCTCCGCACAACAGTTAAACGTAAGGTTACCTTGGAGGCTGACAGCAGCTGAGCGCAGACAAAAAAAGGAACAAAACAAAACACACACATGCACAAATACATTCTTTGTGTTAGAAACGTACAGTTTTTTGTAACATAGAAGTTTATTTCAGCAGACAATACATGACACACAAGTCTGTTAATTGGAGCCACCTATAAATACGTCACTGACTAGCTAGTAACCTTAACACTCATTACAGAGAGTGTTCACTAATAAGACACTAAGGTCAATGCATGCTAACAAGGGGTATCAGTATGTTCAGGACATGATACGGGTTGCGGTTTATGTCTTAAAGTAGTATCTGTACTGTTAATCACAACCTACAAACAAACTAGCGAATAAGCAGACGGGATCGCGGAGTCCATTCATAAAACGGACTTACTCTATAGCGCAGAATGCCACAGAATTCGTCAATTTTTGGATGAATAAAGCAAAAGTATGTCCCTCACTTAATTCGAATTGCGATATGGACTAGTGTAGATAAATATTAAAATGCAAAAAGACGGTCTGAATCCCCCATGTTCCGTTTGGCTCTGTATGAATGAGTGGCGGAGATGCAGTTTTGAAATTAGTTTTGTATAGCACAGTATAATGTAGGTGTTTATATATTCCTATTTCTGGCAAATTTAAATAAAACAATTAAATGCTATATATATATTACAAGTTTAACTCCCTAATTGGAGAAAAAAATTCTTATAATTCTTATTAAATTATTATTATTTTTTAAACAGAATATTCACACAATTTTTCTTCCATGTATTAATTTTAACAGGCAACAAATAAAAGGGATTAATTTTAATTTCATTCAAAATAAATAAACGTTTAATGCCTTCATTTAATTATCAGAAAAATTAAAACTGAAAAAAAAAAGAAAGAAAAGAAAATAATTGTAGGGCCTTATTGTTCAAAATGCTGAAATTGAGATTTTTGGACTTCACTGAAATAAATCAGTGAAAACCGGAATCCTAGAGGAAACTGAGTATTAAGGTGAACGTGGCATGCATGCAATGGCATGGAAGTTGAGAGATTCTGTAGCCCCAAAGTCCCTTTTTTTTACGATAAAAACAGTGAAGGTAGGTTAAACATTTCAAATTGAGTTGCTGATGCGATATAAAGCGAGTGGATTATATTAAAAGCAGCTGAATGATTTATTCTGTAGCAGGCAGAGAGAGGCCCGGGCACTAAGGAGTTAATGAGAGACCTCTCACAGCCCTTATGACAGAAAAAGATGTTTACTTGAAATGACGTCAAATGGGCAAATTCATGTAGCATTTGCAATGAACAATTACTTAAATAATTGGTCCCCGCACCAAAAGATTGATTGCATAAAAGCTGTTTTCGTTTGAAAATCCATTAGCGGGCACCATTTTTCCAGCACTCTTTGACATCCTATGATTTTATTAATTTTTATTCCCAAAGATGCATGATTCTCTCGCTCTGGTCCTTTGCCCTTTGCAAAGAGCACAGTAAGAGAGGGAGGGAGAGATGAAGAGAGAGAAAGAGTACCACTTAGATGCCGTCATTGATTACGCCAACTTTCAGGACCCTTGAATATAAAAGGTCTCCATTTGGGAATTGAGAAATCTCCATATGCTAGCTTCCACTTGCTTACAGGCCCCGCTGGTTGATTTACATTAGTATTCATTAATCTATTAACTGTTGAAGACGCCGAGAGCGTGATTGGATCTGAAAGGAAAGGTGTTTCGAGTGGCCCTTGTGGTCGAGCGAGAAAACCGCAGACTGACAGAGGCAGAAAGAAAGAAAGAGAGATGGAGGAAAAGCATGTTGCGACGCCACCTCGTACCTCTCCTCCTCATCATTCTCTGCTCTCTTCTCGTTCTTACTCATCGCAGACACCGTGCATACATTAACATACTAATTAAACCTCAATTAGTAGTTGCGCTGACTGTTCTTTTTTTATCAGTGAGATGTAAAATATGGATTGGACATTAGCAACACCAGAGGCTAATTTATCAAATGCTTTTCAAAGGAATTTTTTTAATTATTCAACAATTTCTGTACAGGGAATTTATGTTAACGATTGGTGTATCATAATGATGTTTAATTAACATGATGATGAAATGCCAAGGTTTTGGAACTTTGACCAGTCATTCTTCAAAGCAGGGCTGTTTAAAGACAGTTTGAAGCTTAACGTGATCACGTGCGCGCATATGAATGCAGAAACGCACCTAATGCGAGGTGCAAAGTAGGACATGCTTGAATTAGCATCCTTGTTGGTCTTTCAACAATATTTCTAGAAACCACTCCAATTAAGGGTAGGTTATAGGTGGGAGATATTCCATCTTTGACCTCTGACAGTAAAGATGTTCCCTATGTCTAAAGCTCAAGGATGATGTGTAAAAAAAAAATGGCAAGGCTGAGTTTTACAGTCAATTGTCTTAATTAAAATACTCAAAAATATTGCAAAAATATTGTATTTTGGCAAAGCTCTGTGTCAAGTTGTCATAGCGTACGTCAAAGTAAATAAATCATTTTTGTAAAGGAACCAGGAAGATAAACAATTCTAGATCTTGCAGGATCATTTAGCATGTTTTACACACCTGCCTCTGCAAGCATTTGCTAAAAAGATTTTTATTCTGCAAACTTTGCTTCGCAGATGCATTTTAATTGCTTAATTTGAAAAGGTTTGTGAACACCATACATCTGCATGTCAATATGTAAATACTTTAATATAATTAATTCATAAACAAATAATTTCTCAATTTCCTAATGATAAAATAAAATTTAAATAAAAAAAATATATATATATAATTTGTACAATTTGTCACATAACTCTGATTTTTCTGACAAAAATTGTGATTACGAATTAATATTTAAAAAAACACTGTAGGTCTGAACAAAATGACCAAATAAAATGTGTTTACATTTTAATATTGGTATAATAATAATAATAATAATCCAAAAGTATTTATTATATTATTATTATAACTACTACTACTACTAGTACTACTGAAAATTATTAAACAATAAGACTGAATAACAATAAGAAATGATAAAAAAAAAAAAAAATTAAAAATAAAAATTGTGATTGCAATTTAATATTTTAAAAAAGGGCTGAACATTTTGACCAAATATGATGTGTTTATATATTAATACTGATATAATAACAAACAATTAAAAAATATGTATTATTACTATTGTACAAAATAAGCAATATTACTATTGTACTATATTACCGCAAAATAAAAAGAGAAATATAATAATAATACATTTATTTCAATTTCTCTCTCTCTTTCTATATATATATATATATATATATATATATATATATATATATAATATATATATATTGTGAAAAAAATTTAATATTAAAAATAACTGCTTTCTATTTGAATATGTTTTTTAAATGTAATCCTGTGATCAAAGCTACATTTTCAGCATCATTAGTGTCACATGATCCTTCAAAATTCATTCTAATACACTGATTTGCTGTTAAAGAAACATTTAATATTATTAGTAGTAGTAGTAGTAGTAGTATTATTAGTAGTATTATTTAAAACAGTTGAGTACATTTTTTTAGGATTCTTTGATGAATAGAAAGATCCAGATTGTAGAAATTATTACTTTTATTTAGCAAGGATGCTTTAAATTGATCAAAAGTGATAATAAAGGCATGTTACAAAATGTTATAATGTTACAAAAGATTTCAAAAGATCAAAATAATGTTACAAAAGATTTCTATTTCAAATAAATGCTGTTCTTCTAAACTTTCTATTCTTCAAACAAACTTGAAAAAAATTCTACTCAACTGTTTTCAACATCCAGCAAATCAGAATATTAGAATGATTTCTGAAGGATCAAAAATTCAGCTTTGAAATCACAGGAATAAATTACATTTTTAGATATATTCTAATAGAATATATTGCAGGCTTGCTGAGACTTTTAAAACATTAAACAGCAAACAGCAAATGTCCAGGCAGATACTTATTCCAAGATAATAAGCTCAGATACGGCACTTTTGTCGTAACTCACAACACAACTTAGTGTTAATTAAAGCCAGACAGTTGACACTGTACACAAATATAGATTTTGTCACTCTGAACTGTAAGACAACAGTTATTGAAGGATGTCTTACACAAAGAAGCTCCTACGGTTTGACTTTCATTGGAAACTTTTGTGTTTCTCAGTGCCACTGCATTATCATTTGTCTTCACCCCGTGAAGATGTCACTTCAGAAGCATGAGTGAGAACATGTGCACGCGTACGTGTGTGTTCAGAAACTATCCAGAGGATTGTGTCTGCATGTCCCTCACTCTGATTAACTCTACCTTTTTTTTTTAGACAGTTATTAAAACCGAAGCTGCCTGCTAGACGTCGCATATTCTCCCAGAACGCAGCTGACTCTTGCGAGTGCTCTCGCCATCTTGCGGCCCCCGTCTGTTGTGCTGAAGAGACGGGGGCCACAGCCATCTGTTCCCTATCCTCCTCCTCTTTTTCCTTCTCTTCAGCCCCCACACCAAAGCTCCTCTCACTCTCCTCCATCCATCCACCCCTCCTTTCCTCTCTTGCTCAAATTGTCTTTGCCTTCTCCTTGTAGGTCATGCAATATTCAAGCTCTCATATCTCAACCATCATGACTAAATGCCTCTACTCTTTCGGTCCAGTGTCTGAATGTGACCAAGGGTCTGCTTCCGCCCTCCAGAATAAATTGTAGCGCTGTTAATGGAGGAAAGGCTTGTTCTGTGTTAAACTGTCCATTTACAATAGACATTACACACAACTACAGTAATATAGCTCACCCAACACTATGAATATGAAGCAAATTTATCACAACATTAATGATAAAAGGTTATGGCAAATGAGGCCTTTAACCTCAAGTACTGAACATATAGATCCAACTTTTTATGGGAGAAAGAACTGCATTTGTTGGAAATTGACTTATTAATTTCTTATTAGTGATTAATTAAAATGAAATTTTTGGAAAAAAAAAAAAAGAGATTAAAAGAAAAGTAAAAAAAAAATGTTGAAAAAAAGTTAATTTGGGCAATTTGTAAATTGTGAAATATATATAAATTATATAAATTATAAACTCAATGTTTTGAAAAAAAATGTTAAATTGGACAGTTTGTAAATTGTAAATATAAAAATATAAAAAATAATAATTGTAAATATAAAATATAAAAAAGAAAAAAAAAAACATATATATAGCAATTATGTATCAACTTGTTCAAAAGTGACAGTAAAGACATTAATAACGCCAAAAAAATTAATCAAATAAATGTTTTTGTTTTTTTTTTACTTTCTATTTGTCAAAGAATCTTGAACAAATATCCACAAAAATACTAAGCAGCACAAGTGTTTTTAACACTGAAAATGATATGAAATGTTTTTTGAGCAGAAAATCATCATATTAGAATAATTTCTGAAGGATCTAGTGACACAAAAGACTGGAGTAATGATGATGAAAATTCAAATTTGCCATCACAAGAATAAATTACACTTTAAAGTATATTAAAATAGAAAACAGGTGTTGTAAATTGTAATAATATTTCAAAATTTGTACTTAATTTTTAATCAAACAAACACAGCCTTTACTGACTCCAAACCTTTGAACATTGGTGTAAAAACAGACTTGATGTTTAAATATCACTAGCTGGATTTTTCAGGTGTGAATGCAGTCAAAATAACTAAACTTAGTGCTACAGAACATCACCGGCAACATATGTATTGCAGCTGGAGTGGTCCACACTCTTTTTGTGAAATGGAGAGACCAGCAGAGCAGCGTTAGGGCTGGTCTAGACGTGTGAGTGAGCCTCTGTGTCTGAGGCCCCCCACAGCCAGGCTCCTCTCTCTGCCCGGGGGTCTGGGAAAGTAGGCCAGAGAACACAGTATCACTACCACTGTCTGTGAATGAGGTGAAATCTGTGCTTTGTCTTACTACAGATTCAGTGGCTGTAACTATGGTTGTTCAAATTCATAGATTAGTGGATAAGACAGTCTACTATATATCAGGGGTTTTCAAACTGATGTCCAAGGTCACCCAGGAAAAAGACGGGTGCTAGTGGGTCCAAAAAATCTTCAACAAATTTTGTCAAATTTTTAAGAAAACAGAAAATATATACAGGACAACTGTGCAATGTTCAATCGGGCCACTGCTGGTAATCGTCACAGACGTTTACCATTTGCACACATGCCTTGTCTAGTTGCACATTCAAGTGTTTTTTGAACGCATTCTAGCGCAAGAGAACTTAATTCAGTACTCGAACACCAAACAAAGTTCTCTTTTGCATGTACTTGTGCTTTAACAAAAAATACACCTTGCTGATTTGAAAATTCAAGAGATTTTAAATCATTCAAGCGCAAGAAGATCAAATAACAGCTCCATTCAGTGTTCTATTTATGCACCCAGAGAGCCACGTCTCAGGCAACGTGTGAGCCAATTTAGTTTCTTTCTGCGTCTTCTTGCGCTTGACCTTGACAAATGCATACAAACAGTGTTGGGCATGTTACTTTAAAAATGTAATTAGTTATAGTTACTTCTCACAAATAGTAACTGAGTAAGCAGCTGAATTACATCATCATAAAAGTAACTAATTTCCAGGGAATGCAACTATTGTGTTACTTAAAAAAAAAAAAAAAAAAGTTCAAATATGTCAGAACTTGGATGCCCCCAATATTAAATATGTTAAATGAATAAAACATTGCACACTTATCTACACTATTTTAATGTTGCTGTGGGACAACGTGAGAGACACCTTCCAGGGGCAAAATATCACTTCATTGGGGTCGCTTTAACCGGCGAACATGAAAAACGTCCTGTGGCAACAACGCTCTTGGGTCGAAGACCGCTCCGCTCCATTGTGAATTCGCGAAACGAATTCAAAATGGTTTGTCATTTTTGATCATACAGATAAGAATAACATATCGTTTGAAACTGCAAAGGGTCTACTTTTTATTTGTGTATAACAACAAAACAATGTGCTTTTGTAAAATAAAGAAAATAAACAGGTTGCACTCTCTGCCGTCTCGGTCTACGTCATCTCTCTTCACAGACACGTAAAAAAACCTGAATCTCAGTATATACCTACCTTACAGACATGACATGAAATATATGTATAGAAAGCTTGAAATGTCTACTTTTAAATGAAGTAAGTCACGTCAAATACAAATTTACTCTGATAAAGTAATCCACATGATACCAACGCAAGCTCCAGTTTTTTTTTCCGTCTAAACTCATTATCTCTAATGTAATCACACCCACAAGCGGCTCCGCTTTTCAAAAGTTAAACATCCACGTGAGACGCACGGACATGTAGGTAAACACCCACATCACCTCCGTAAACAAATGTGAATATTAATCAAGTTTATTGTTGTTATCTCTGCTACTGTTCATTTTTGGAAGAAGACTCAATGAAAGGAATAAGCCAGAAATGAGCTCAGAAGAAGAATGGGACACGATGGAAGCAGATGAAATTTGCTTCAGTGAGCTCAATTATAGTAACGCTGCATTTTATTGTCAGTAACAGTAATGGCGTTGTAACGGGGAAACAGTAATTTGTTTGATTACTCGTTACTGAAAAAAGTAATGCCGTTAGTAACCCTGTTTATTTACAACGCCGTTATTCCCATCACTGAATACAAAAATGTCAAAATACCCGTCTTGGCGAGTATCCTTGAAAGCAGCTGGTTATGTCTTAAATGAACAACTGATAAAGTGACCGCACCTAATCACATTTGTAGCTTTAACAATGACTGATCTATATTTAATTTAAAGTCATTTTGAATATGCATGTTATTTTACATTGGATTATTGCATGTATTTGTGATTATTAAACGTCTGTACTTGAATGCCTACAAACCTAAAACATTGTTTAATTTGTATATTTGTTCTATTGTTATTCATATCTTTATTTTAATATGAAACTTATATTGAGAATTGTAAAATTTCAGCGTTAAAGTTTTGATGTCATACAAGCTTATTTATTAGTATACAAAATAACAGGGGTTAAAAACAACAATACCAACAACTATTTTATTTATTTATTATTTTTATTTATTTATGTTTTGCAGCAGGGCCAGAGGAAATGTTGACAGGACAAGTAAAAATTTGAACCACTGGTCTAGTGGAAAAAAGACTTTTAGATTTTTAAAAAATACAATATTATTTAAACTTGAACAACAACATTTTTTTTGTTTGTTTGTTTGTTTTTTAATTCAAACATTTTACAAAAAAATATATGCTTGAAATGTTAAAAGCAAATAAATCAATATACAACACTACCTGTACCTATAATATCAAGCTTCTTGTTTTCACACACGACATAAATATATGGTCTATATGTAAATAAATTGTATTTCTGGCTTTATAGTAACAGGGTCTCTACAAGGGAAGGGAAACATCTTTATTTTGCCTTATACAAGTAATAAAAAAAAAAAAAAAAAGCCTAGACTATATGATCATTTATTTTAAGTCAGTGTACATATTTATTTCTCAATGCAAATTGCTGTTCAAACACAGTGTGTGTATTGTGTTTGAATGGGATAGGTCAGTGTACACTGATTAATTGCGTCTCTGTGCTGGGTTGATTTTACGAATAACCAGGTGGATTAGAGAGGTCAGAAATGCCCTGGTAAACATTAAAATTTTATCTTGCTACACATTTCTGACAGTAGAAAAGACAGTGAGCATACATACACCAGAGGCCAAAGTCTCGCACGTGCGCGTGAATATAAATTACTCATGTAGCTTTGCACAAACCGAATCCGAAAAGTACGCTGGGATGCTATTAATAATGAAGACGACAGGGCTCCATTTATTAAAATAGTGAAAAGTCATGTTTTCTCTGATGTGGCCTATTTAGGAAGGAGCAGCACTGGGAATAACGTGGCCCGCCAATTGCCAACTGTTCAGTCCCGGGCCCTGAGAGAGAACCGGTGAGGACGAGACGCTACAAAGAGCCTCAGCACAATCCAGCACTCCAGAGGGATCTTAAATCTTGGGTGATGGGGAACAGTTTGAAGTTCCTTGCACGCATTGGTTTATCTGGACTACTCGCTCTTTCTTTCTCTGAGCTTCTATTTCTTTCTTTTTTTTTCCTTTTAGTCTCTCTCTGTCATGCATGGATCTTACATTTTATTGTCCATGAAAATATTCAGTATATTTTTATGCCTTTAGCTATAAAGCGTAATGAAAGGGGAACACCCCACGGTGCATAAAATACTTGTAAGTTTTTTTCCTTCCTTTTTTGCAGCTGTACTGTAGACAGCTCTCTCACAAAAGGCCAAAGGCTTTGGATTTTATCTTTTGATTCCCACATTAACCTTCCATTAAAAATTATCTATGTTATCGTCACCTCAAATTTGAGCTCGTAAATTGCCATTTTATGAGCCATCTTAAAAGGGAGAATTATCCTGATGTTATAGTTTAAGCAACATATGTTCAAATTTACTGACATCTACCAGATTTGACGCGACACCAGCCATCCATACACATCAGTGTCATTTGGTGGCACTAAATTGCCCCGCAATAAGTCGCCCCGTGGAATTTTTTGGTGATCAGGCAGCACATGGAGCTAGAAATTAATAGCCCGCAGCCTTTACAGGGGAGACGGGGCCAAATCAGCTCCTCTCCAAAAAACTGCTCCCATTCTCACAGACTGTCCCGTATGGTGCACAGTTTCCTTGTGGCACTCTTTCTCTAATGGTTAAAAGACTAAATGCTGAGACGTTTTTATCGGTTTTGGATAGTCACGTTAAACATTTTGTTATTTGGGCTATCAAGTGATTAACCAAATTAATGACATGTCAGTTAATATGTAAATGTGAATGAATAAATGTAAACATTAACATAGAATTTGAAGTAATTAATTGCATTGCGTCTATAAAACAACCTAACATAGAGGCAGATGCAGTCATTGAATAGAGATTTTTGTCTGTATATTTAAACCAATTTAGCCAATGGGTTTCTCAATCTGTCCAAGACAGACTTAGGGACCATTCACAAAAAATGTGTTTTTACACTTAGTCTGAGATATTTGTAAAATGTTGGTCAGCTGTAAAGATGTAGATGACCGTCTTTAGCCGCTGCATTGTGTCTCGCTTTATTTCAGCTTCTCAAGCCATTTTTTCAAGATGGAGGCAGTTAAAAGTAGCTAAATCTGAAAAATGCTTTTTCAAACCCTGAATTCTTATTTTTGTCTTGGTAAATGTGATTGGTTTGGTTTACATACAAATTCATTTTTTATTGCATTATTTTATTTATTTATTTATTTATTTATTTATTTTTTATTACCCTAACTGAACAAACTAAATTTGGCAGTTAATAGTCCTTTTCAAACATACAGTTTTTACTGGTAAATTACCTGTAAATTGCTGTTAAAAGAGAAGTCCACTTCCAAAACAAAGATTCACATATAATGTTCTCACCCCCTTGTCATCCAAGATGTTCATGTCTATCTTTCTTCAGTCGTAAAGTTGTAAATTATGTTTCTTGAGGAAACATTTCAGCATTTTTTCTCCATATAATAGATTGATATGGTGCCCCGATTGTGAACTTTCAAAATGCAGTTTAAATGCAGCTTTAAACGATCCCAAATGTGGTTGTAAATGATCCTAGCAGAGGAAGAAGGGTCTTATCTAGCGAAACGATCCGTTATTTTCATTAAAAAAAAATACAATTTAAATACTTTTTAATGTGAAACGCTTTTCTTACTCTGCCTGTACTGTTTTTCCAGTTCATGACAGTTAGGGTATGTCGAAAAACTCCTCTCTCATTTTCTCCCTCAACTTCAAAATCGCCCTATATTGCTGTTTTACCTTTTTTTGTTAAGGGTGTTTGCTCTTCTTTGCATGTTTACTTGCAAAGACTGGGTCGGTACTTCTGCAGTGATATAGGATGATTTTGAAATGATTTTTGAAGATGAGGGAGAAAATACGATTGGATGGGTTGTATGATTGGATGAGCGTTTGGTATTAAAAAGTACTTAAATTGTATTTTTTTAAATGAAAATAACCATTCGTTTCGCTAGATAAGACCTTTCTTCCATGTTTAACCTAAAAAAATGTACCTGTGGGAAATTCTTAAGTACATAATACTGCAGTTTCCAACAGAAATGTCTACTAAGTGCCACTAAAGGAGTGTTTGGTTTTATTCCCCAGAACAGATGAATGCACATAGGGTACATTTTATGGTAAAGGCTAGATGGTATACAGATGTATTGTACAATAATTACTGCATTATCGTAAGGGGTTGGCGTAGACGTAAACCCCCCGTAAATGTCTGTTGAATGATGTTTTAAAATAATGTACCATCGGCACTACACCTAAACCTACCCAGTAGTATGAATTAAAGTAAATGTGATGTAAAAACGCAATTGCAAGAATGCCATTTTAGCTTGTTTTTCGATCTCTCATCTTTCAGCTCTTTCATTGTGGGTCATGTTTTTCACGGGATTCGTACCCAGGGATTCCGCATCCTAAGTCGAATTCCATGCCAGCTGGGCTACCGAGCAAGTTGTTATGTCTGGTGTTCTGACAAATTTGTGCTACCCTGTCATGTACATCTACTCCAACATTAAACCTACCCTTACAGTATTAAAAATGCAGTGTTTGTAGCATAATCTGACAGGTAGCATTATTTGTCAGAACACTGGAAAGCAAAACATATGGAGCGGTTATAATAACTGTTTTACCACCTCTAGTGTGCATTTCTGTTGGAAACTGCAGTGATATGCACTTATTGGTACGTATTTTACATCTCGCAAAAAAAGTTTCCACAGGGACGTTTTCATCATGAGACCAGGTTGGGTAATTTTATGGGAATTTACTGGTATTATTGTGTGAAAGGGGCTGTTGTTTTCTTTTGGTACATTTTTAACTCTTTATCCTTATTAAAAACCAAGAACATTAGATTTCCACTGGCTGATTCATTGGTGAATTTTAAAAAACAAAGTGTTTTAATAGACTTCGGGGGCTCATCGTTTCAGATGAGACAAGACCCATAAAGCGGTCGTTTTGTACCCTTTGGTTATTGCGCATGCAATCAGTCTGCTATAGTGATATTATAATGCATTGAATTAAAAATCTATTCCAGTTGGGTGACCTCACACTAAAAAGGTGAACGGGTCAAAGGTTAGGGTCATTCTTATCCATTTCTCTGCACTCATGCACAGCTCGGGACGGGTTCATGAGTAGGAGAGAAATAGGCGCCAAGCGGAAATGAACCCTCACTGGACAGCTGAGGCAATAACCTGAATAGATGTCGTCTCCCAGTGCAATTAAACCCTCCCTGATTACACCTCTCTAGCTATCGATTGGAAACTTTCACTTAATAACCACTAGCATGGTCTCTTATGGTAACCCAAGGTCTAGCCTTCAAGAGCGGGACTGCTTGAGATTTATGTCCAATGGCTTAGTGACTCCTAAGGGAGTCTGTGTCATTTCTTTATTCCAATGTGTAGAGTGGGACTAACTCAGCTTTTTACACCACGTTATTAAGAGTCAGACATCTGTAGACAACAGGATATTGTTTTGAGTACAAAGATATATTGTATTTGATTTTAGGGTGTGGTGTTACATTATTAAGAATGGTGCATTACTGCGTATCCTTTTTAATAATGTAACAACAATATATCTGTTGACATGCTTAACTAATGCATTAGATGTATATATCACGATACACATTGCATTATATTATAAAATTCCCAGTATATATAAAATATATACACGTTGAAAAAAAAACCCTGCAGTAACGCAGCATGGTATTGAAACTTAAAATGTGAGCACAATGACTTAAGTGCACACAGATTACAACCAACAGAATTAAGAAAAGTGAAAAAGGCATGGCATAATCAAAAATTCATGCCATTTACACCCGTGAGGCAATTTTATTCAAAACAGTCAGTTTGCAATGCGTGTAAAAGCTTCTTGAGTCAGGTCCAAACAGCAAGACTGGCTCCAAAAGCAACATTACCTCCACGTAAGAAAATTCACCCTTCACAGCCCGCGTCTTCCCATCATACACCTGTTTGGCTGAGCGTGCCAGCTCGGATCCCTGGACCGCTCGCCGCTCACTCATGTGAGGAGAGCACAGGTTGTCCACGCTACTGCCCTCGGGCACTGCAATGTGTTCACAGCCCCGGCTGGGGAAAAGAAACGAGGGATGAGAGGGCTAGGAAGAAAGGATTAGAGAAACAATGCTTCGGCCTTCATGTCTTGCTGGATGAGGACATTAAAGAGGTGAATCTAACATTGAGCCGTTCACAATATTCACTGCGAAGAGATGTAGGGGTCATGGTCTTTTAAAATGTTGTCTGTAGCAGTATCCAGACAGAATTTGATTACTAAAAAACATGTGAATTAGAATTACTAACAAAGGATGTGATTTCATATACTGATATGGTCAAGCGCACTGGACGCATGCATGTAGGCCTATGTGGCACGTTATAAAATTTAAACACCATGGTGGTCAGCGTAAACAAACAGGAACACGAGATTATCAGCAAAATAACTTAATATAAAACTGTAAGTCAGCAAACTAAGGAGGCTTTTATACATAACGTTTGCTTGAGCAGCATCTAAAGAAAGTTTTTCTAACTTGACAGTGTCTTAAAAACATGAACCAAACTAACGGTTATTTACACAAAAAACAGGATTAAATTATCTCCATCTAACGCAAAAACGCATTCTGAGTGAACTTTATCAACGGCCCTATTAACCGTCTGCAAATGAAGCTGAATATGAGGTTTTACTGCACCTGTTACAGCTCATGGATGACAGCCAGGGAGAGAGGACAACAGATTCAAACTCGTAGTGTTTCCAGGGGAAGGGCAGCTGGTCATGCTAGTAGAAGTTGACGAAGGAGAAAGATAAATAATATGAAACGTAATCGTGAACAGTAAACGAGTCCTCCACTCGCGACAACCCCTTCAAGTTCAACAATATAGCGCACTCAGTTTCCTGTTGCCCATATATGGACAACATGCTGTGAACGTGCAAAGTGACTGACAGGTAGGAAGTGCCTCAAAAGCCAGTCACTTTTTATTTTACCGTCTGCTACAGAGATCAGTGATCGGAGATCGTATATTTGTATATCGTATACATTTTCCGTATGCCATTCCTTAAAAATGCCCAAAGAACCTTTGAACAAGTGACAATTAATTTACTACTAGCCTACGCCAAAGTGGCTAAATTTACAATTAGTATAATCAAGTGCAATTTAGTGTAACATCATTAAAGTGGAAGGTTACTTTAACCTTCCTTCTAATTTTAACCTTAATAAACCGGCGTGGTTTGGTCAAGCATTGATAATACCATTATACCAAGATCAAAAGTCCCCCTAAATGAAAGCTTGCTGAGGCTCATAATTATGGAAAGGGGTTTTTAAAGTTATTTACAAGCTATTTCAACTGCATATTGTAATCTAAAATGTACAATTCTAAGCAATACAATCTACATATGAAGAATGTTTCAGACTAGTGGCATTCTGTCCAAGCCAGCCGGTCACACCAAACGGAACCCTAAGTTAAGTTGTGCAAGTAAACCACAAATCACAAAAAAATGCTATTATAAAAGGGATAGTTCCGGTGCTTGACTCTGATTGGTTGAGCCGCGTTCAAAGCTAATTTACCTGAGGTAATTAGTGAGATCTATTCCCATCAAAATAGAATGCAACAGTGCTTGTCCACTTTTTCAGCAGCGCTGATTCCAGAAGTATTTTTCCCATAGGGATTTTTAAAATGTCTTCACAAAATTCTACACACACACACACACAAATGTGAGAGGGTGCAAAAAACTGAATATTGAGAAAATTGACTTTAAAGTTGTCCAAATTAAGCTCTTAGCAATGCATATTACTAATCAAAAATTAAGGAAACTTACAAAATAACTTCTTGGAACATGATCTTTACTTAATATCCTAATGACAATATCCTAACATTTTGGCATAAAAGAAAAATAGATCATTTTGACCCATAAAATGTATTGTTGGCTATTGCTACAAATATACCCCTAAGAACACTCAGCAGGGCTGTGGCTCTCCAGGACCAACGTTCGCCACCCTTACATCATTAACGGTGCTTCATGGGACAAGGTAGGTGCTAAAGAGGCCTTTTGGTGCAATTTGCTTGGTTCATTTCTCCGACTGGTGGAGATTCCTCTGCTGACTCATGGGTAATGTGATTTTTCTCTAGGTATCCTACCATTAAATATGATTATTTTAAAAATAAGCTGAAATAATGCAGGCTGATGACTTCGACAAAAGCATATACAGTTGATTAACAAACTTGTCTTTAAAGGGTTAGTTCATCCAAAAAAATAAAAAATAAAAAATCCGTCATTAATTATTTACCCTCATGTAGTTCCAAACCTGTAGTAAGGACATCGTTTCAGTGGTTCAATCATTAGTTTATGAACCACAATAATATGTTTTGTACACAAAGAAAACAAAAATAATGACCTCGACATGAGGGTGAGTAATTAATGACATAATTTTCATTTTTGGATGAACTACGTTATCATTTAATATCAGTTCCTCCATGGAGAAAATGAAGAGAATTTTTACTTTGGAAACTCCACTGTTGCACTCTAAGGTCTGACTTCAGCATTACGGCCTAGAGATTCATTGGATTCTTAGTTTCTTACTCTTCATGGTGGAGTATATTATATATTGTGTAAATCCCTCTGGTATGGTCCTACCTGACAGCACGCTCTGTGCTCTATATGATGGTTAATCTTCATAAAACATCAATGGCTTCCTGTATTCCACACACCCCAATGATTTCACCATTAAGATCTGCTTTTATGACAAATACAGTGAGGCTGATGGGAGCTCATATATAGCGCACTGACAGACAGGAGTGAGTTTGAACGTTTTAAACTACTAACCCATAGACACATTAACATGACAAAATATGTACAGACTCCTAGAGAAAATGAATATGTTGAATTAAACCAGACTTGTTGAGGATGCTCCTGTTCATTTTTGAACCGTCCAAGGTGCTTTTCTTCAGCATGGCGGTGTAGCAGCGACTGCTGCATTTATCACAGGGATCTACGGTGAGTGGAAGACAATAGCTAATGAGAGCTTGCTCCCCGTTGGGCTGGAGCTCCAGACAATGCAACAACATCTGTGCTGGCGTGCTGAAGTGCCTCTTCCCCAGAGTCACGGGACAGGAAGGGGGGAGGCAACAGCCTCACCTGTCCTGTGTTTCCAGACACCCCCTTCCTCCCAACCCCCACCCTCCTCCATCCTTCTCCTTCTTCTCTTGATTCCTTCCCTCCATCCTGCCGATTGAGGAGCCAAGCTTGTTGAGGGGACTCCCAGGTCAAATCCATAAAGCATCTCCCGCCAAGGTCACTGCTCACGCTTGAAACTCGAATCCCAGAAAAGAAACATTTAAAACGTCAGGAGTTTTGAGTTAGCACTGCGAGGAGAGAAGGATGGCCTACCCCAAGAGGGAGAACGAGAGAGAGGGAGAGAATGTGTGAAAAAAAGAGAGAAGAAAACCAGGTGTGGACTTCAGTTTTAAGTGATGTTCAATGAATGGGCCCCCGGGGTGGTTTAACACATGAGCAAGGCTCTACATTTCCCCCTTTCCCCCATGGAAATGCACTGGACATACACATGATTCAGGGACTGAGGAGTGCAGGCTGTAAATACGTCAAGTTCTCTCTTGGTTTGAGGATAACTCAGGAATCACACTCGGACTGCCACCTTGGTATGTGGATCGTCACAATCCAAAACACAAACTTTTGCTCGCAAAAATTTTACTTCGTGGAAAAACTGGCCTTTTTTGGATGACTGAAATTTTCTCTTGTGCTGAAAAAGTTAAACCTACCTGATCTCATCACAAAAACGTACCTGTGGAAACTTTTTCGCAAGACGCGAAATACGTTCCAATTGGTACATATCACTGCAGTTTCTAACAGAAATGAACACTAGAGGTAGTAAAACAGTGAGTGCTTGTAATTGTTTTCACAGTTATGATTATTACAGCTCCATATGTTTTGCTTTCCAAACGTAACAAGCTTGCTCTGTAGCTCAGCCATCACGGAATTAGACTTATGATCTGGAATCCTTGGGTACGAATCTCATGAAAAACATAACTCACAATGAAAGAGCTGAAAGATGAGAGATCGAAAAACAAGGTAAAACGGCATGCTTGCTTGCGTTTTTACATCACATTCGCTTTTGTTCATACTATCGGGTATGTTTAGGTGTAGTGCAGATGGTACATTATTACAGAGTTATAGCGCCACTCATTTCATGACATACAAAACCAACATCACATAAAAGGTACCATATGACCGTGCATCTGTTCTGGGGGAAAAAACTAACACTCTTTTAGCACCACATTTATCATCGAATATGTCACGAAACGTACGTGTAATATTTCATGTCTTGCGAAAAAGTTCCTACAGGTACGTTTTCGTCATGAGATTAGGTTGCGTTAAACATAGGTTTCCAGAAAGAATGGTCCGTTATACAGTGTTGCCATGAAATCACTATTCAGAAATGTTTGACCCCTCAATAAGGCAATTAAAGGAGAAGTCCACTTCCAGAACAACAATTTACAAATAATTTACTCACCCCCTTGTCATCCAAGATGTTCATGTCTTTCTGTTTTCAGTCGTAAAGAAATTATGGTTTATTTCAGGATTTTTCTTCATATAACGGACTTCAATTGTGCCCCCGATTTTGAACTTCTAAAGCGTAGTTTAAATGCAGCTTCAAAAGGCTCTAAACAAACCCAGCCAAGGAAGAAGGGTATTTAGCGAAACGATCTGTCATTTTTTTCGAAAAATAAAATTTGTATACTTTTTAAAGCACAAAAGCTTGTGTAGCACAGGCTCTGGGATGCACGTTCTTGAATGATTCGTTCATTTTGAATGGATGTTTAATGTGACTCGGGAAGAACGAGTCGTCTCGGGGAGTGATTCATTCAGTTGCGCATGCGTTTTCGAGTCTTCGGGTTGTACGAGTCATTCGTTCATCTTATGGGGCTGTCACATGATGAACGAACGACTCAAACCCAAAAACTTGTCAGAGAAGAGGTGAGGTGAGCTAATCATAGACTAAAGACCCAGGTAAATAATTAATAAATTTTTTCTGTTTCTTATAGCATTACAGTTTTGTCTTGTTTGTAGTGTGATCAACGTTTGTGTAAGCAGTAGATGTGTTAGGGAAGTAACACGTAACATTTTAATTATATTTTGCTAAAATGAATGGAATGACTCGAAAAAAAGATTCGTTCATTTTGCTGAACGAGACTCAAAGGTCCAAGTCGGTAAAATGATCCGAACTTCCCATCACTACTACAAATCACGTCTAAGTTCATTGTCTGTGTACTCCGGCTCAAAAAGGTAGAGAATGACGAAAAACTCCATCTTATTTCCTCCTACAACTTCAGAATAGTCCGACATCGTTGTAGCTTTTTGTTTGTAAACAGCGTTCGACTTACTTGCACTTTGTTAGTCTTTGCGCATTCGCTTTGTAAACACTGGGTCTGTAGTTCCGCGTGACCTTTCGACATGATTCAATAGTACGTAGTGTCGTGAACGTGCATTGTCAGAGGCTGTGCTACACAAGCTTTTGTGCTTAAAAAGTATACACATTTTTATTTTTTGAAAAAAATGACCGATCGTTTCGCTAGATAAGACCCTTCTTCCTCAGCTGGGATCGTTTAGAGCCTTTTGAAGCTGCATTTAAACTACATTTTGGAAGTTCAAAATCGGGGGCACAATTGAAGTCACAATATGAAGAAAAATCCTGAAATGCTTTCCTCAAAAACCATAATTTCTTTACGACTAAAGACAGAAAGACATGAACATCTTGAATGACAAGGGGGTGAGTAAATTATTTGTAAACTGTTGTTCTGGAAGTGGACTTCTCCTTTAAGGCAGAATCAAGTATTCCAAAGCGGGATAAAATGGAATAATCTCTTACATTTACCCACCAAAATTAGAATATTAGAAAGAAAATTACACTGTGTTGTCGTTTTTATAGAAAGAGAAAAAGAAGAATTTTAATTTTTGGAGTGAACTATTCCTTTAAATAAACCTACTATCACAGTGAATTTTAATAATACAAAAACATTAATTCATTATTTGTGTTGAGCCTTGTATTGAGGCTTTTTCCAGGGGTCCATATAATCTCACACACACCTTATCCATACATTAATACCTGTAAACATTCGCAAACTTTACCTGTGCTGCATCTCCCACCTTCAACTCCAAGAGGCACACGCAGGCTGTGACCCCTGTAAAGGACGGAGAAGAAGTGGTTGGTAATTAAAATGCAATCTCCACCACTTCAACCCCCCAGAGCGGGGCACGCCGCAACAGCGGTGTCGCCCAGGAGCCCGAGGGCGTGAGGTGCCACCTGCCCAGCCGTGCCACCTGCGCCCATGTCCTCCCTTCATTAAAGTGTGTATTTATACCACTCCTGCTGGCCCCCCGCTCCGCAACTCCACCCCGCCCCCCACGCGGGATTCTCGTCCGCTAAAGCGAGGCTTTATTAGAATTAATGTGCTGCCGCAGAGACGCATGGGCAGGCCTGGAGCCGGGGTGCCAGAGGAGAGGGTCCCCAGCCCTTGTACTGTCACTTTGAATAAAGGCGGCTGGGCAAGCTGAGCGTGGAGATGAGCGTGGACGGGCACATGACAGCCATGTTTTCCACTGGGCAGAGGGGAAAGCAAAGTATTTTTTCTGTACAATCTGCTCCCAAGCACATGACGAGCTGTCGCGTGTGCGGAATAAATGAACGGATCGAGGACAGGATTGAGCAAGTTTCGAATTTGATTGGTCAGATATGACCAATATGTGTATGCGAATATGACATATGTGCTCTAAATTTGTCACACCAAGGAAAAACATGTTATTACCCACCCAGCCAAACCTGAATTTGACCACCAAGAAAATAAGTTATCAAAATCTAAAAAAAAAAAAAAAAAAAAAAAAAGCAGTATTCTCTGCTCTTAAATGCTGGGGGCGTGTCCACTGTTGACATTGAAACCACACCCACTTGCGGGAAAGCTGCCACCTCTCTCAACTGTCAAATTCCTCTACAACCTTAATGGATGACCAGGCTGTTTTGTAAATTATCGCAAGCAGGTAATATGCATTTACATGACGAAGGCATAGCTAGAAATCAAACTAGGCTGTAGTAACTAACAGTATTTACAGTAACTCACGATTAAGCAGATGAACCAGAAAAACTGTATAACGGTCTAACTCCACAATTCAGTACTACATAGTTCACAGTCTTTGTAACGTGTTTCAGCAATACATTTCTAACATTTATGTTTAGAAACAATTCTCTGAATTACCTTTACAAGGACTTTAAAATAGATATGTAGTAATGAAGACTACACTATGAAGATCACTTTAAAACTTTTTTCCTTATTAACGTTTTTGCTACTTTTAAACTTATTATTATTTTTAACATCAAAAAGCATTTCAAAATCATCCTACATCACTGGAGAAGTTCTGACCCAGTCTTTGCCAAGTGAACATGCAAAGAAGATCAAACACCCTTAACAAAAATGTAAAACAGCAATTATGACGATATATGACGATTTTGAAGATGAGGGAGAAACTACGATAAGAGTTTTTTGACATACCCTAACTGTCTTAAGTCAGAATATACGGAGTTCAGGAAGAGCAAGACAAGACGAGTGTTTGACATTAAAAAGTATATAAATTGTATTATTTTTAATGAAAATAACCAACTGTTTCGCTAGATGAGACCCTTCTTCCTCTGCTGGGATCATTTACAACCGCATTTGGGATCGTTTGAAGCCACATTTAAACTCCATTTTGGAAGTTAAAATCCAAAATGCACCAGGAGTCTACTACTGATAGTAAAAAAACAACTTTTGTGTTCATCTGACAATGTTTGATAAACCATGTGCTCCTATTTGTTATTAATGTTTTGGATATTTCAGCAAAAAGTTTGCTTCACTTAATAAGAAAGTCTACAATAAATGAATAAATAGTCTAATTAATCCCTTCAGATTTTTTTTCAGAGACAGTACACTAAACATTTTATGTGTGTAATTAACATGTTTCAATGGTCTGACAGCAGAGCTGTCTATTTGACCATTACATGCATGACAGCTTCTGATCAAAACAGACTTATGATTTGATGACATCCTTACTGCTTTATTTATTCAGAGAACTACATTATTGATATTTATGTATTTTATTATTTCATCTAGTTAGTCTACACTTAGTGCTTTCGTATGAAAACAACTTTTGTTATGTTGAGATCACGAGAAAATTAGCCTGTGATAATGAGAAAACAGCATGTCATGTCGAGATTACATGACAGTTGTGATCACAAAAACCGAAAAATAATCATTAGCTTTAAATGACCTTTTAAGGCTTAGATAAGCGGATCAGGCACAAGACTGAGCAAGTTTCAAACTTAACTGGTTAGTAACAAGCACATAAGTTGCTATTTGGCTTGCAGAGAGTCTCTATAAGCACAAATATTCTTGGCACGCTCATTATCAATGTTGCTTGGTCTGCTTTCTACATGCGGTCAATTGTTGCAACTAGTTGCATTATGTCCGACTCGAAAATTCGGCATTCATCAGTAATGTACAGTTGGGCCTAATTGGAGACAGCTGCAATACATAATGCAATTATTGAAGAAGTTTCCACATTATAGTCCTGAAACGTGTCCACGTGGTCAATAAGTCGAGAGCGCCGGGGCAATGGAGAAGCTACGTGTGAGCTTGCGATGCTTAAAAGGGCATTTCAGTCAAGTCATTATCATTCCACCACACCAATTAGACACAAATAACCTCCATACAACTCTATTCTGAGAAAGGGCAATCTGCAGCGTGCTGTACTCTTGCATCGTAGCCTAATCCACATTTCATGTGCACACTCACTACTTCACACCAACCAAGACACTATTGACTTCATTAGTGTTAAAAATGGCTAGCATTTTATAGGCAGATGTAGATTTTAGCATTATTAGCCCTCTGTAATGTTCTCCTAAAGGGCGCGTGAGGCAACCAATTAAACTAGAAACTCTGAGAAAGAACAGACAGGGGAACTCTGAAAGATAATATTTACCCCCCACACCCTCCAGAATGTGACTGTATTTTATTTCCTGAGAAATGAATAGCTCGCATTGGCCTTATCAAATGGGAAAATCAAAGAGGGTATATGGATTCCACGCTCACAAATAATACAATGCCCACTTCGCTGGGATTGCCTCAGATTGAATTGTGAGATTACACGGTAAGTACCTGAGAGAGAACGCACATAATCTTTCCATTACCACACAGATGTCTCACTAACATGGTCATTGCGTTTGACGTATCTTTATTTTCTCACACATTGGGACACTAACTGTATGTACACATGTATACCCTGTGTGGGAGCTTTTTAATACAGTAATTATGTTTCGTCAGTGAATTTTAACTTGAGTGTTTCTTCAAGTTCAGGCACTTTTATGCACCAGGGGTTGATTTCTATTACAATCATGCACATCATGTTAAGACTGAAAGGGATAGTTTGCCCAAAAATTCTGTCATTTAATTACTCACCCTCATGTCATTCCAAACCTGTAAGACCTTTGTTCATCTTTGGAACACAAACTGAGATATTTTTGATGAAATCCGAGAGCTTTCTGACCCTCCACAGACAGGTGTACTGACCTGAAATCAAGAGAAGTTATTTTTGTTTTCTTTGCACACAAAAACCACTGATGCCACATGGACTGTTTTATCAATGTTCTTTCATTTTTATGCCTTGATCGTAGTAGTTCCCTTGCTGTCTATGAAATCTTTCGGATTTCATCAAAAATATCTTAATTTGTGTTCCAAAGATGAATAGGTTTGGAATGACTTGAGGGACTGTAATTAATAACAGGATTTTAATTTTTGGGTGAACTATCCCTTTAAGAATGAGTCCTACAAAGTAGCTGTTAGCCAAGATATCTAACTTTTCATTCTTAAAAAAAATAAAAAAAATAATAAAAATAATAATGACCAGTTTTTAAGAAAAAAATTAAATGAATAAATTTTTATACTGCTTCATGCAGGTTAGACACAGGCCCCAGATCTAAATTTTTGGTTGTATCACACAGACATCACATCAGGGCTGGGAAATATGGGCAAAAATTATCACAATATATATTTTTTTTTCATCATATCACACAAAATCAGTAATAATCACAATAAATGTCAAATTGCAGATGTAGATTTAGTTCATTATCAAAATCAGTAATATCTTAAAAAATTGTAGCAACCTAATTTTTATATAGTGAAATGTAATTATTCTGACTGTTTTTTTGTTTTTTGTTTTTAAGTAACCATTGCTTTTCCATAGTATCATCCATAGATCATGATAATAACAGATAAAACCACAAATACAGCACCTTAATACCATGGTACAAATGTAATATGTTTCCTTGGTATTTGTATGAAAAACAGTACTAGTCTAAATACATTTAGAATAAATGCATAAACACTATAGTTTAAATCACAAAAAATTATTATATTCCATTACTCCTTTCTCAATACATTTAATACATGTCTACATTAATAATTTCCTACACAATTGCACTGTAGCGCTACTACAGTAAATTTATGGTAAATTATGGCGATTTGTAGATTTAAAAGTCTGACAGTGTTCTTTACTAAATTCAAGCGCTTTGCACTGTTTAGTGACCAAGACGAGACCGACCCTGCGTTCCATTCGGAAGGGCTCATCCCTATGCCCTAATCCCTTCAAAAGGTTTACCCTCCGGAGTAAGAGCTTCGAAGGGTTGAAGGGTGTAGGGGACCAAATAACTGTTTCTTGAAGTGACCTTTTGCGTCACCATCCCTTGCCCACACAGAGGCGCTGCCATCATGGAAAGAATCAGCGCAAAGGATCGTGGGGGCCCGAAGTGTCCATCATTTGTACCCTTCGAAATCCTTCATTCCGAAGGGCCCTTTGAAGTGGCCAGTTTTGAGCACTTCGGTTTGGAATAACCCTTCAACATGGTGGCCATGATTGTTTTCACTCCAAAGTGCCCCTCGAAGGGCGATATATCCCGTTTGGAACACACCGCAAGTTCGCACTGTGCCGCCGTTTGAGCTTTGATCCGAGCGTATAAACGGTCCGAGTGGCGCGCTTTGACTAGTGCTCTTTTGTTCCGCTCTCTAACTCTTGTTATCGTTTATTGAGGAAATTCATATCCCGCGACAATTATCCTTATCGCTTTATCGCCCAACCCTACATCACATTAAAAATGTTTTAATCTACCAGCCGTTATTTTTGTTTACCGGACCATAATCACTTTTTTTGCTACTTTTAGACACCTTTTATATATACTTTCACTCTTAAAATATAAAATTCCCTGATAAAAAAAATATTAATCATGACATGTTTAATACTATGATAATCTAAAATACTGACATAAACCATTTCAGTCATTATTGTGTGAAAAAAAAAAAAGATTTCAAACTATTTTTAACTATTTTGTTGCTTATTCATTTGGATAACCTCACCATCCTGAAAAAAGGCTTATTTTTGATATAAGTAAAAAATCTGGTAATTAAATAATATATGTGTATACTTTATGCACATAGTAAAAACATTTATGCACAAATATTAATAAATGAAACCCCAGTTACATTTCTAAACCAGGTGCTCAAGGGGGCCTCAAGAGGTTTTATGAAAGATGAACTCAAAACAGCTAAATTCTAAATATTTCTTATTTTACTTCATCCCCTCAACAACTTTTGTCTTTAAAGACCCTGAATATATAAAATGTTATACAAAACCGTTCAAAAGTTTACATGCTCTTTGTTCTTAATGTGTTGTTAGTTTTTTTTGTTGTTAGTGATTAGTTGGTCATGAGTCCCTTGTTTGTCCTGAACAGTTAAACTGCCCTCTGTTCTTCAGAAAAATCCTTCAGGTCCCAAAAATGTTTTTTCAGCATTTTTGTGTATTTGAACCCTTTCCAACAATGACTGCATGATTTTGAGATCCATCTTTTCACATTGAGGACAACTGAGAGACTCATATGCAACTATTACAGAAGGTTCAAACGCTCACTGATGCTTCAGAAGGAAACAAAATTTATTAAGAGCCGGGGGTGAAAACTTTTTGAATTTGAAGATCAGGGTAAATTAAATTATTTTGTCTTCTGGGAAACATGCAAGAATGTTCTGTAGCTTCTGTACTAGGCTGCACTTAATAAAAAATATACAGGTGCTGGTCATATAATTCGAATATCTTCAAAAAGTTGATTTATTTCACTAATTCCATTCAAGAAGTGAAACTTGTATAATGTATACATTCATTCCACACAGACTGATATATTTCAAGTGTTTATTTCTTTTAATTTTGATTATTATAACTGACAACTCATGAAAACCCCAAATTCAGTATCTCGGAAAATTAGAATATTGTGAAAAGGTTCAGTATTGAAGACACCTGGTGCCACACTCTAATCAGCTAATTAACTCAAAACACCTGCAAAGGCCTTTAAATGGTCTCTCAGTCTAGTTCTGTAGGCTACACAATCATGGGGAAGACTGCTGATTTGACAGTTGTCCAAAAGACGACCATTGACACCTTGCACAAGGAGGGCAAGACACAAAAGGTCATTGCAAAAGAGGCTGGATGTTCACAGAGCTCTGTGTCCAGGCACACTAATAGAGAGGCAAAGGGAAGGAAAAGATGCAGTAAATAAAAAAGTGTACAAGCAATAGGGATAACCACACCTTGGAGAGAATTGTGAAACAAAACCCATTCAAAAATGTGGGGGAGATTCACAAAGAGTGGACTGCAGCTGGAGTCAGTGCTTCAAGAACCACTACGCACAGACGTATGCAAGACATGGGTTTCAGCTGTCGCATTCCTTGTGTCAAGCCACTCTTGAACAACAGACGGCGTCAGAAGCGTCTCGCCTGGGCTAAAGACAAAAAGGACTGGACTGCTGCTGAGTGGTCCAAAGTTATGTTCTCTGATGAAAGTAAATTTTGCATTTCCTTTGGAAATCAGGGTCCCAGAGTCTGGAGGAAGAGAGGAGAGGCACAGAATCCACGTTGCTTGAGGTCCAGTGTAAAGTTTCCACAGTCAGTGATGGTTTGGGGTGCCATGTCATCTGCTGGTGTTGATCCACTGTGTTTTCTGAAGTCCAAGGTCAACACAGCTGTATACCAGGACGTTTTAGAGCACTTCATGCTTCCTGCTGCTGACCAACTTTATGGAGATGCAGATTTCATCTTCCAACAGAACTTGGCACCTGCACACAGTGCCAAAGCTACCAGTACCTGGTTTAAGGACCATGATATCCCTGTTCTTAATTGGCCAGCAAACTCGCCTGACCTTAACCCCATAGAAAATCTATGGGGTATTGTGAAGAGGAAGATGCGATATGCCAGACCCAACAATGCAGAAGAGCTGAAGGCCACTATCAGAGCAACCTGGGCTCTCATAACACCTGAGCAGTGCCACAGACTGATCGACTCCATGCCACGCCGCATTGCTGCAGTAATTCAGGCAAAAGGAGACCCAACTAAGTATTGAGTGCTGTACATGCTCATACTTTTCATGTTCATACTTTCAGTTCTAAAAATCCTTTCTTTGTATTGGTCTTAAGTAATATTCTAATTTTCTGAGATACTGAATTTGGGGTTTTCATTAGTTGTCAGTTATAATCATCAAAATTAAAAGAAATAAACACTTGAAATACATCAGTCTATGTGGAATGAATGTATACATTATACAAGTTTCACTTCTTGAATGGAATTAGTGAAATAAAACAACTTTTTGAAGATATTCTAAGTATATGACCAGCACCTGTATATATGATATGGACAAAATAAGAAAAATGTACACATCTCCATTTTGTTCAAAAGTTTAAACCCCTGGCTCTTAATGCACCATTTTGCAGATTCTGCAAGTATACTTTTGACCTCAACCCTCAAAGTCTGGTTTCTAGAATTGAAAAAGTAATGGAAATAAATAAAAACTTAAAATGCAATTTTTTATAAAAGAATATGCTTTTGGTTTTTCCCTAAATTATTTAATTGGGTAAAAATGTTTTTGTATTTAAAACTGTATTTTTTAATAGTTTATCATATAAAAAGAGTTTCTAAAAAATTTATTTTAATTATTATTAATATTTTAATTCTATTTTTTTTAAATTTATCATATAGTGCAGCCTACATATAAACTGGTCTTTTCCACCTTTAGTCTTTATTTAAATGCATCTTAATATGACATTAAAGTGGAATTTATAAACAAAAGCGACCTGCCATGACAGCGGTCGGTGTGAAGACCTCAGCGAGCGAGATAAGCTAAACGCAGCACCAGCGTGAAGTGCGGAGGGATCCAGACACCCGCTTTCCTCCCCTGCTCTGCGGTCTCAGTGCTGTTACAGTGCTGTCACTTCTCATTGGCTGTGCCGGTTTCCATTGGGTGCCACCACCTCAACAGGGGCATCACTGCTGATAGAAAACACAGCGTGTGATTTGTGAACTCTCACCGTCTTTGTAATTTCATCAGGGTAATGGGATTATATTTCAAATCACCGCTCCTTTCTTCATTACACCTCTAAGCTCCTCTGACAGACCAAAAAACTTAAATAAAATGTGCGCGTCAGCCCCGCTTGACTTCGCCCGCCGCTCGCACTTGATTAGACAAACAGCGCGGAACACGAAGGGGGGAATAATGTGCTCATTTATTCATTTTCCCGACGAGTCACAATAGATTTTTAACGACCGATGTCTGACCTCCCTTAGGTCCCCCGTGCTTAGGAGGGTTAATAAAGCCCAACAGTCTGGAGCTGAGAGGAAGTGAGCGAGAGAGTGCAGAAGAACAGGAAAAGACCGGGCTCCCGCAACAATATAAAGACAGCCACGTCGCAGGCCCCAAAACAAACTGCCACTCCTTCCTCCATCTTGCGCGCCACCACCCTAGAGAGATGGAGAGGAGGAGGAGAGACAGAGGGATGGAGAGTTAAGACTGCTTTTCCACTTAGATTCCAATTCCACTGGTCTCTGAGGGACAATTAAAGGCAGTGTGGTAGAAGTGGATTCTTTTCTGCGAGCTTTCTGGCGTGCATGTTAAAAGTTTTTCCCCTGGTATCACTGACACGGAGACTCTGTAGCGACAGGGTGGACGGGAGAGACAGAGCACGGAGGGGGTGGAGGGTGAGGAGAAGGAGAATCTTGCATCTTAAAAACAACAAACTTCAGAGGCTTACCAGCAGAGGGTAATGAATGTTTAGCAGGACCAAAACTTGTTTGGTTTTTAGAGGTCTTGAGGGAGAAGGAACTTGTGTGATGATGGTGGCATTGCAACAGAGGATAATAAGTGTAGTGTCTACTTGAATGTGATATTAAAGTTCCACTGAAATCAAAAGTGGCTTTTAGTATGAATATGGTAGCCTTAATGTTAGCTAAAATTTGCATTTAGAAGATTATTATTTAATTATTTAAAACTTACAGTCTCTAACTTCTGCCAATATGAATCAGCGACTTTGATGACATCATCCTGCACTTTAGCTTCTCATCAAATTTTCCATCCAATCAAATGCTTTAGAATCTGAAGCGTTCCGGTCCCACTACGAAGAAGCTCTGGCTGAAATTGGCCGCTTGTTCACAGAGTTCGTATTTTATGAACACTGATTGGCACGTAGTGTACTATATAGGGGACAGGGAACAATTCAGACAGTGTACCTTTAGATACAGTGCTGCTTGAAAGTTTGTGAACCCTTTAGAATTTTCTATATTTCTGCATAAATATGAACAAAAGGTTCATCAGATTTTCACAAGTTGTGTGTTTTCACAAACACAAAATGAAATAAAAATATATACTTTGTCATTTATTTATTATGAAAAATTATCCAGTGTTAAATATTTTTTGAGTTGCAAAAGTATGTGAATCTCTAGGATTAGCAGTTAATTTGAAGGTAAAACTAGAGTCTATCTGTTCAGAAGTGTTTTCAGTGAATAAGATGACAATTAGGTGTCAGTTTATGCCCTGTTTTATTTAAAGAACAGGGATCTATTAGAGTCTGATCATGTTTGTGAAAGTGAATCATGAAACAAACAAAGGAGATCTCTAAGGACCTCCGAAAAAGAGTTGTTGTTGCTCATCAGGCTAGAAACGGTTACAAAACTATCTCTAAAGAGTTTGGACTTCACAAATTCACAGTCAGAGAGATTGTGTACAAATAGAGGAAATTCTAGACCACAGTTACCCTCCCCCAGAAGTGGTCGACCAACAAAGATCACTGCAAAACAAGATGTATAATCATTTCAGAGGTTGCAAAGAACCCCAGGATAACTTCCAGGATAAGCAACTAAAGGTCTTTCTCACATTGGTTAATGTTGAAGTTCATGAGTCCATCGCCAGGAGAACAATGAACAACCATGGTGTGCATGGCAGGGTTGCAAGGAGAAAGCCACAACTCTCCAAAAAACACTGCTGCCTGTCTTCAGTTTGATAAAGATCATGTGGACAAGTCAGAAGGCTATTGGAGAAATGTTTTGTGGACAGATGAGACCAAAATATAATTTTTGTTTAAAAAAAAAAAAAAAGTGTTACGTTTGGAGAAAGAAAAACACTGCGTTCCAGCATAAGAAGAACCTTATCCCATCTGTGAAACATGGTGGTGGTAGTATCATGGTTTGGGACTGTTTTGCTGCATCTAGGCCACGACAACTTGCCATCATTGATGGAACAATAAATTCTGAATTATACCAGCAAATTCTAAAGGAAAATGTCAGGACATCTGTCCATGAACTAAAATCTAAAGAGAAAGTGGGTCATGCAGCAAGACAACAACTCCAAGTGCACAAGTCATTCTACCCAAAAATGGTTAAACAAGAACAAAGGTAATGTTTTGGAAGGGCCGAGGCAAAGTCCGGACCTTAATCCAGTTAAAATGTTGTGGAAGGACCTGAAACAAGCAGTTCTTGGGAGGAAACCCACCAACATCACAGTGTTTCTGTACTAAAGAATGGGCTAAAATTCCTACGTCGTTGTGCAGGACTGATCAGCAGCTACAAAAAACTTTACCTGTAGTTACTGCTTCAAAAAGGGGTCACAACAGATACTGAAAGCAAAGATTCACATAGTTTTGCACCTCACAAATATTTAACACTGGACCATTTTTTTCAATAACTAAATGACAAAGTATATATTTTTTCTTGTCTGCTTAATAAGATTACTGGAGTATGTTTTAGTAGAAAGTACTGCTTCAAAATGTACTGATTAATTCAATGTAATACTTGATGCTTTATAACTATTTGTGAAATTTACTAGCAAATAGAAGCTGAACCATCAAGCTTGTGTCATCTAAGCATGACATGGACTGGAACAGTGTATGTGAGTAGAGTGGGTAACCCAACCCAATCTCATGGCAATTCGTACATATTTTATTATTTAACCCCACCTGTAAATCTACCCATCATTAGCGTCTAGATAAATCCCACAAAATCGTACAAATTACCCACCTCGTAAAATAGTACCAATTGGTCATGAGATAATGTTGGGTAACCTGTTATACCTGTTACACCCTAAATTACATAACCAAACAAACCAAATTGCATAATACAGGGACTTGAATTTGAGAATCATTTTTGTGAATCCTTTCATGTAAATGAATCAACCAAACAAATTGATTCACTAGACTGAATCAGACTTTCCAATGTTACACATGAGAGAGATAATTGCTGAGGACCTAGAACCTAGAAAAAAAGGACCTAGAAAAAAAGACAATTTATATACTTTTTAACCTAAAATGATCATATTGTCTAGCTTTGCGTGAACTTTGTGTATTCCGGTTCCAGACAGTTAGGGTAGGTCAAAAACTCCCATCTCATTTTCTTCTCCAACTTCAAAGTCATCCTACATATAAAATATAAACAATAATTTTTTTCAGAAAATAACTGACCGTTTCACTAGTTAAGACCCTTCTTCCTCAGCTGCTATCATTTAGAGTCCTTTGAAGCTCACTGAAACTGCATTTTGGAAGTTCAAAATCATGGGCATCATTGAAGTCCACTATATGAAGAGAAATCCTATTTTCCTTAAAAAACATAACTTCTTTATGACTGAAGAAAGAAAGCCATGAACATCTTGGATGACAAGGGGTGAGTAAACTGTTCATTTTTGCTCTGGAAGTGAACTTCTCCTTTAAGACAAACCAATTCACTAGAATTCATACTTTCCATCACTACATATAAAAAGGAAAATATTTTAAGACGAACTGATTCACTAAAATGAAGTAACCCGAGTAACCACAGAGTACCGCAATGATGGATTTCTAAGTTCTGTTCGGATGTTATCATGTTCTCATAGGATACAGCTGTTTGTATGTTATGAGCTCCCATCTATTCTCAATGCAACTAACCTCAGGCCGCTTCATGTCATCTACCCACTCATTAAACTTTGACAGTTGAGTCGCTGCAAAAAGGCAGTCACTGCTACATTGTAAAGTGATGAAACTATGGAGCAACGTGCTTTTTAAATGTTTAATTTTCATAGGTCTATCGTTACATTATCAAGTTGGGAAATATGTTAATTTGGATCGAATTTGATTTGAACACCAGAAACTGGAAATGTAAAGCATCGTTTCGGTGTGACCCAAGCCAGACTTCTGCGAGACCAAACTGAATCCCAAAAATCTTTACAACACAACAAGTGAAGTGATACAACCAGTGAAAAGCCTCAGTGTTGTTGGACTGTATTATAACAACACTCAGCCAATTAGCCAATTAGATTTGAGGACCAGAACTGTTGTGCAGTTATAATTTAATAATTATTTAAGTTTTAGTACTGTATGTCTTTTCTCTTCCTCCCACACATCCTTTATCTGATAGGGTGTCCTGCTATTATCAGGATCCCCTTGGGTGTTTAACGATCACATAATTTTTCCATGATAATGCTAAGGACTTTGAAATGGCTTGTGATGTTGACACACTGAACTTTAAAGGCCACTCAAGAAGCAAAGACCATTACCAAACTGGCATGAAGTGACACCGGGTGTCTATTTAAAAGACAGAACAGAAATTTTATCCTGGCACTCTTGGCATTTGAATATATTAATGGGTTAATGCAGATGGCAATGTCCTCATAAATGTTCTGGCAAATGCCTGAATCCTGATCTTATCATGTCACACCTCTTCCATAATAGATCACAAAAATGAACATGCACAAAGCAATTCAAAGCCATTTGCTAGTGCACACTCTTCTGCTTTCACATTTCTCAAACACTTTTCCATCCAAAATGACTAACAGTGAAGTTAGGACCATGAGCTAACAAGTATGCTAAAGTGTCCTTATTTAACTGGTATCTGAGTGGAAAAAAAATAGTATGCTATCATAATTATACAATCTGCTTTGGACTTATCTTTAAATATATGCTAAATAAGTTTGATCATTGCATCATTGGCACAACGAGCCATCCTGTCATCAGATGTGCATTTAAGTCTAAAATCCAACGCATTATAATGTCTCCTTCCGATCTCATTCATGACTTTAAAACAATGAGCGCTCGCCGGGCAGCCGAGCTTATTCAGAGTGGAAAATGAAATATATCCATTCGCTTTTCACCCCCCTCTCAACATCTATGCATCATTTTCATCTAATTGTTCCCTCTATTCTAGCAGCTCTTTGTCAGGGGCCACATGGGAGAGGGGAAAATTACAGACTACCTGATAATTAGCAAAGTTCACAGTAGAACTTGGATCCGTACAGAACTAGCGGCTCCACGCTAGAGCCGGCTTTCTCTTAGCAACTAATTAAGTCCGCCTCTGAGGGCTCCTACTGTGGTGGAGGTAGATGCTGCAACAGCAGAATCCAAAAAAAGAGAAGAGAGAGAGAGGAAGGAAGAAAGAGAGAGAAATAGTTACACTTGCTTTCGTCTTTCTTTAAACCGAGGAATAAAACTGACTCTAATGCTCCTGGTGTTTTATTATTTGTTTCAGACGTAAATGGATTTCTTTCCCAAATGGAAGTATCAGTGGTGGTCACCATTACACACCACTCCAAACAGCGAGGCTTGTTCAGCTCATGACACACTTTAATTATTATAATGGCATTATCCATATCCGTCGATGTAACACGGAGAGAAGGAACAGCTGAGCGCAGTGGGCGTTAAGCGCAGGTTTTTAATCTCCTGCAGTTGAATTAAGTTTCTATCTAAAGAAGACTTTATTGGTGATGCTATCATCATCACTGCAACAGATTATTAAGCGGGATGCATCATCAAATGTCATCGCTCGTACACGTTGGGTGGTGAGATTATCTCCTCAGGGGCCTTATTGGATATAATTATGATTTTTCTGTTTGTTTGTTTTCATTTAGTTTGAAATTTTCTTACCCTGCTGGGCAGAGCAATGTTTTGCACTGAAGTGCCTTGTGCAGCGTGTCATTTTCCTCAGAGTGCACTTAAACGTACCATGAAGGCTAAGGAAAAAAAATCTAACAAATTTTATGTAAAATGGTGTAAACGTTATGCTAAACCCAATGAGCATCAGTGGAACATACTTATGCAACGCAAAAATTAATAAAGAAATAAAGAAATAAATACGTAAGTACAATAATTAAAATTTTGTTTATATGCATTTGTAAAACTAAAATACATTTATATATATATATATATATATATTTTAATTATGTATATGAATATACTTTACATAGAGAATAAGGTAGAGAGAAAAACAGATCGAACAAACGAACGATAGATAGATAGATAGATAGATAGATAGATAGATAGATAGATAGATAGATAGATAGATAGATAGATAGATAGATGACAGAACACTATACAGCATTCTATAGAAAGATAGAAAGAGAAAGAACGGTAGAACAGTAGAACGACAGACAGAACGAACGATGGATGGATGGATGGATGGATGACAGAACACTATACAGCATTAGAAAGATAGAAAGAGGTAGAATGATAGAACGAACGACAGACAGAACGAACGATAGATAGATAGATGACAGAACACTATACAGCATTCTATAGGTAGAAAGAGTTAGAACGATAGACAGAACAAACGATAGACAGAACACTATACAGCATTTTATAGAAATATAGAAAGAGAAAGAATGGTAGAACAGTAGAACGATAGACAGAACGAACGAACGATAAATAGACAGATAGATAGATAGATACATAGATAGATAGATAGATAGATAGGTAGACAGATAGATGACAGAACACTATAAAGCATTCTATAGAAAGATAGAAAGAGGTAGAACGATAGACAGAATGAATGAACAATAGATAGACAGATAGATAGACAGATAGATAGATACATAGATAGATAGATAGATAGATAGGTAGACAGATAGATGACAGAACACTATACAGCATTCTATAGAAAGATAGAAAGAGATAAGACGGTAGAACAGTAGAACGATAGATAGAGCGATAGATAGAACGACAGATAAATAAACAGATAGAATGATATATATAACAATAGATAGATAGAAAGATAGATAGATGACAGAACACTATACAGCATTCTATAGAAAGACAGAAAGAGAAAGAACGGTAGAACAGTAAAACGATAAAACGATAGATAGAATGACAGAACGGTAGACAGAACAATATATAGATAGATAGAATGATAGAACGATAGAATGATAGAACGATAGAACGACAGAATGATAGAACGATAGAATGATAGAACGATAGAACGACAGAATGATAGAACGATAGATAGATAGATAGATAGACAACATTCTATAGAAAGATAGATAGAGAAGAACACTAAAACGATAGATTTATTTACAATAAGTCCAGTTGGTATAACCCCCCAGAATGTTTCTTGTAAGTCACTCCTGTGAACCCGAGGGCCAAAAGAGGACAGCTGAAGCCATCCAGAAGTGACGTCTGGGCATTTGCGGCAATCCTGAAGTGACTCCAGCGACACGGAGAGACTGTTTGTGATGCAATCCAATAGAGACATGTCTAGCGAGCGAGCAGACGAGGCTAAGGCAGAGGCAGTCATTATTTTCTGTGCAATTAGAGGAAACCTGAAGTCCTTGATAACGAGCGCAAAAAATGCCACATAATTAGAAATACACCACAAACACCATTATTGTCAGGAGAACACGGCCGTATAATGAAGCAATTATAAATGAGCGGCTGAGCTCCTGTCATTAATTTTAGCTTTTAAGGATGCAAGAAGATGAGCAGAGGCTAAATGTTTCAGAGAGAGTGAGCACTGAGAGGGTGCTTAAGGTAGTCAATGCCGTCAAAACCACTTGAGGTTCCCCTCAATGGCCAGATAAAGCCTTAAGTGCCCTGCGGAAAGACTCCTTTGAGCCCGAGTGCGAGGGGAAGAGCTTTGAACGTTAACTCCTGAGCTATTATGGCCATCACAAGCAGGGAGTTTATAAACGTTTGCGCACAAGTTTAAAAGCACAGAACGAGGGGACTGACCTTGATGTAGAACCTCAGTCCAACAATCAACCAAATCAACATTATTAAGAAGCATTCCTGAGAGATCTGAACAAGCCACACTCTTCAAAATAAAGGGTTCAAAAGGTGGTTTTCACAGCGATGCCACAGAAGAACCATTCTGGGTTCCCCAAAGACCTTTCAGTAAACAGTTTTTAAATGAACCAATATTTTCTTAGTGCAAAGAATATCTTAATCATCTAAAGAACCTTTTTTCAGTATAAAGAACTGTACTGGCATGAAGAAGTCCACTTCCAAAACAAAGATTCACATATAATGTACTCACCCCCTTGTCATCCAAGATTTTCCTGTCTTTCTTCAGTTGTAAAGAAATTGTTTTTTGAGGAAAACATTTCAGGATTTTTCTTCATATAACAGACTGGTATGGTGCCCCAATTTTGAACTTCCAAAATACAGTTTAAATGCGGCTTCAAACAATCCCAAATGCGGTTGTAAATGATCCCAGCCGAGAAAGAAGGATCTTATCTAGCAAAACGATCAGTTATTTTCATTAAAAAAAAAATACAATTTAAATACTTATTAATCTCAAACGCTTGTCTTGTCTTACTCTGCCTGAACTCTGTGTATTCTGACTCAAGACAGTTAGTATACATCGAAAAATATTGTATTTTCTCCTTCAACTTCAAAAATCATTTCAAAATCATCCTACATCACTGCAGAAGTTCTGACCCAGTCTTTGCCGACCGTCACGCTAGATAAGACCCTTCTTCATCGTTCATTACAGCCGCATCTGGGATCATTTGAAGCTGCATTTAAACTGCATTTTGGAAGTTCAAAATTCATTATATGGAGAAAAATGCTGAAATGTTTTCCTCAAAAAATTTCTTTACGACCGAAGAAAGACATGAACATCCTGGATGACAAGGGGGTGAGTACATTATATGTGAACCTTTGTTTTGGAAGAACCCACAGGAATTTTCCATTGTTTAAAGGTTCTTTATAGGTTCTTTATGTGTTCTTTAAATGTTCTTCCCATGATTAAGAAATGATCACTAAGAGCTTCTTTGGAGAACCAAAAATGGTTCTTCTGTCATTGCTCTGATGGAACCTTTATTTTTGATTGCACGTTGCTAATCGTGTTAGCCTGTAAGCTCAAAGGCAGAGAGAAAGTTTCATTACGGCCACACTTGGAGGAAAGAGAAAAACTGCTCATCCACGAAAATAACTCAAACGTATTGATCTCGCTTTGAAATGCACACGCCGCTCTCCTTAAACCCTGCCAATTAAAAAAGTGGGGGTGAATTTCATTAAAATGCCACACGCTTAGTCTTGATCCACCACCACAACCCAACCAGCGCAAACAAGCGGACATAACGCTTTATTAATGAGAATTTTTCTTCTTTGATTGCCGTCCTGCATCAAGACGATCGCGATGAAATCCTAGGCTGCTCCAGAAAAAAAACGGCGAGCAGAATATGCGCTAAAGCACACGTGGTAAACATGAAAACGGCAGTCGCTTCTTGTTCTCATACATGCACACACACTGCGCATTGAACTCCAAAGACGTTGGCGTCATCCAGCACACTTAGAAATACAATCTTATTAATAGAAAGGCTGGTGCTACAGGCACACTACATCATTATTGTCTTGAGAATGCAGTGCTAGAGAAGCAGGCAATTAGGCTGAGGAAGCTGCGAGGTTGCCATTATTTTAGCATTTAATGACCAGGCGCTACGGCAGGGGCTTGATGCAGAAATGAGGGTCTCAGCTCTGAAATTATGCATTATCTGGCAGATCTTAGTGCACCCCCCTAAGACTCCCTCTCCTTCACCATGAATAAATTTACATGGGAATGCTTATTTCTCTAATTTAGGCAGTAAAATTAGAATATACAATACAAATCCACCCATGGAAGACAAGCATCTACTCACTGTTTTGGTTTTTAATGACCCTGTTTCATGTCTTCCTGTGCTTTTTTCCTAGTTATAGGGGCGGGGGCTGGGACAGACTTGTGGAAATGAGAATTGTGTCTATCTGCTATTAGTTTAGTCACGATTTTTGCAAAATGGAGGAATATTTTGAGGCCTATGTAGGACGTTAGCCTCATATTAGTGGTAGAAACTCTTTAAAAGTGAGAAAACCTTTGACTAGAACAGCAAATGCTGAAGGAATAATAACACTGATAATGTGATAAACCAGTCTGTCCAAAAAGTCATAAGGTTTTGAGCTATTTAGGCATCAAATGGACATCCAGTAACCATTTTAAGTGTACTGGAATGGTTTCAAACAGGTTTACTGAACACCCTGTCTATCATTGGTCAGTCAAACGGATAGCTCCGCCCCAAACTCACACCACTGGTTGAGCCACTGTTGCTGCGCTGGGCTGGTCGGGATGCTGAAACAAACAGAAAAATGTTTTGAAAACACCTCAGACAGGCAGTGTTCACACTTTTCAGGGAAATCAAACTGCAAATGGCTTATCTGGCATCCTATTATTGTGCATAATGCTAGGTTAGGAGCAAGTATTTAAACATCCAAAAATGTATACACTTTGAAAACACATTTCCAAATCATAAATGGGGCAGAAACATTTGCTTCATTAAGAAATCCAACAACAAACATTTCTGTGATTTATTGTTGATGAGCAAAAACTGTTCAAATTACATCTTCCAGATGAAAATGCACACAGCGAATAGACATCCTGACATTGTTTTTGTTATAAAAGATTTAGTTTGATAGTTTTAAAATACAGGACTACCAATTAAGGTCCAATAGGTTAGTATTGTTATTCAAAAATTATGTAAAAATGGATTTTTAGGATTTTTTTATGGATTAGATTAATATATAAACATATTAAAAAAAAAATACAATTTGAAAGTATTTAACTAAAATATTGTAAGGTTAAGCTGAAGTACTAAAATTATTAAAACTATAAAATTGAAATAATAATAAATGAAAGCTAAATATAAAAACATAAAAACAAATTAGATTTTTTTGCACCCTTAGATTCCAGATTTTCAAATAGTTGTATCTCGGCCAAATATTGTTCTATCACAGCAATTTCACCACACATCAATGGAAAGCTTATTTATACAGCTTTCAGACAATGTATACATCTCAATTTGAAAAAAAAATGACCCTTATTTTGTGGTCCAGGGTCATATATAGACTTTATAAACCTTATATATATATATATATATATATAAAACCTTATAGTTGGTAACTAAAATACTGTAAGGTTAAGCCGAAGAACCAAAGTTATAAAAACTACAACAAAAAAAAAAATAATAATAATAATAAAATAAAAATAAAATAAAGCTAAATAATTATTCTATCAAAAACAAAAACTAATAAAAATGAGAAAAGCACACAACCTAATTACTAAAACAAACAAAAATTAAAATGAAAACAGCAAAAATAAAAATAAAAGGTAGATGAACATATAGACTTAAAAGCTTATAGTTGGCAACTAAAATACTGTAAGGTTAAGCCGAAGAACTACAGTTCAAACGAAAAACGAAAAGAAAAAAAAAAGCTAAATATTCGATCAAAAACAAAACAAAAACTAACAAAAATTACAAAAGAACACAACATAATTACTAAAACTTAAAAATTAAAATAAAAACTGAAAATCTAAAAATAAAAGGTAGAAGAACATATAGACTTAAACTAGTTGGCAAAATAGCAACTAAAATAGCAAAAAAAAAAAAAAAAAAAAAAAAAAAAAAAAAAATTAATAAAGCTAAATAGAATTATTCTATCAAAACAAAACTAATAAAAACACAAAAACAACAAAAAAAAAGACCAAAAATTACCAAAACTTAAACAAAAATTAAAACGAAAACTGAAAATATAAAAATTAAATCTAACTGAAATCAGTACATGTAATTGTACAGTACATAACACAAAAACTACCCTGGTGTGTGTGTAGAAATTCCTACGCATGTTGTCGAAAGTTGTGTCAAAGTTGACACTATGACATTTATACAAATATTTTTAAGTATGTTTTCTTTTCCCTTGAAATGCTACAAAAATCTTGATCAGATTACAATTATTTCCTCTCTGACACAGTATGTACATGAAATTATAAAGCTACTCTTATATATTAGAGTACTATTATAGTTTGGGCCATTGGCATTAAAAAGTTCATAAACCTTTGTCCCAAATAATGCCTTCTGCTCCATAAAACATAATTTTCCTATAATACAACATCAGGCGCGACTATAATGTCACTAAAACTAATTTGTCTGACGTTGTCTGCTGCTTTTCATAACCCAGACGCGTCGACGTGGCCCTCGTCTGCACTGTCAGCTGAAGCTCTTCAGTGAGCTGATTCCTGCATAAGAAGTTTCAGCCATCCGGTGAAGTCAGGACTGAGAAGACGCGTCTCTCACTGCTAAGAGATGTTCATCATTCTTGATCTGAGTCTGTCAGGCCCTGGTGTTTTAGTGCCTCTTGCTATTAGGCGGAATTGACAGGCCAAGAAGGTAGCGAATAGCAGAAACGTGTGAAATTAAGGAGGGCATCGTGTGCGCGCGTGTGTGTTTGCGTGATGGGAGAGAGCAAGTGAAGTGTGGCCGTCATTTAATCTGCAATTTATCAGTTTAGGCTGCACCTTGTTACAATGGAGCGAAATTGTTGCTGCCTTCAGGAGAGATGAGATGGCGTCTCGTCTCTTCCATTGCAGCCTCTCTCTCTCATTCGCTCTTTCTCTGCATGCACCTCTTAATGTAGTCTGACAGCAGGGGGCCGGATGGAGTGGGAGAGATATGGTGGAGAGGTATTTTTTATTGTTATTATTATTATTTCTGAAAACCCTCAATTAATATATAGCGTTGTCATCCCCTCCATGGGCGAGCGGCTATAGCTGTGTGACAGAGAGAGAGAGAAAGAGAGAGATGCCTGTGGAGGCTTGTGTGTCATAAAGGGCCGAGGTCACACACTCAGGTCGGTTGCTTCGGGAACATACACGCACAAACATACACACACATCTCCTCTATAACGCTGAGAACATTCATTTCAGGGCAATCAATGCTTAATTGGCATTTTTCCCATTAGGCCTCTCTATTAATGTCTTTTTAAATCAGATTTGTATGAGTTGTGAGCTAGTTCATGTTAGATTTCCCATTTTAGAAGCCTAATCGAATTACCTCATTGGGCTTCTGTGGAATGGTATTTTTCTATATCCATGACAATATTCAATTTAAATGGCCTCCCTGCTAAACAGGTTGACAAGCATAGTGTATTAATCTTAGCGCAGCGTCTCCTGAAATGACATGCAATCTGCAACCCGCTTAGTTGCGTTTACCCGCACGGACGTTTGCGAATGAAGTGTCCATCATGACGTGGAAGAAAAAAAAAGTGGTTTTGGTAAAATTCGCTATGACTTGTTCGGTTTTGTTTTGGAGTTTGAAGTACTACTTTTTTAAAACAAATTTTTAGGGATGCATTAAATTGATCAAAAGTGACAAAAGTCAACATTGTTATGCGTTGCCCAGGTTTGTTCTGCAGTACTAAGTAAGTATTTTTTTTTATTATTAATAAAGGAATTGAGACTTTAAATCAGTGAGGATGCAACGGATTGATCAAAAATGACAGTAAATACATCATAGTATTACATAAAATGTCTGTATCAGATAAATTTGAGAAAGAATTGTCCATCTTCATGTGGAAAATAAAGAAAAACCTCTGACCAATATGCATCGCCTGTTTTTGTTTTGAGGGTTAGTAGCAATTTGTTTGTTTGTTTCAAATTAATACTTTTATTTAGCAAGGACGCATTAAATTGACCAAAAGTGACAGTAAAGTCAACATTTCTATGTGTTCACCAGGTTTGTTTTGCAGTACTACGTTCAGGTTAATACATTTTTTGTTCGTTAGTTTTTAAATAAATTCATACTTTTCATTAAGTAAGGATGCATTAAATTTAGCAACAATGATGGTAAATACATTATAATATTACTTAAAATGTCTATATCACATAAATTTGAGCATGACTTGTCTGGTTTAATGTGGGAAAAAAAAAGAAAAAACTCTGACCAATGTGTTGCCTATTTTTGTTGGGGGTTAGTATTTTTTTTATTATTTATTTATTAGAAATTACTACTTTTATTTAGCAATGATGCATTAAATTGACCAAAAGAGACAGTAAAGTCAACATTTATATGTGTTCACCAGGTTTGTTTTGCAGCACTAAGTTCAGGCTAATACATTTTTGGTTTGTAAGTTTTTAAATAAATTCATAATTTCATTAAGCAAGGATGCATTCAATTTAGCAACAATGATGGTGAATACATTATAATGTATTTATAAGACTTGTCTGTCTTAATGTGGATTTTGTTGCAGGTTAGTATTTTTTTTTAATTATTACTATTATTTATTTATTAGAAATTAACACTTTAATTTAGCAAAGACAAATTAAATTGATCAAAAGAGACAGTAAAGTCAACATTGTTATGCGTTGCCCAGGTTTGTTTTGCAGTACTAAGTTCGGTAAGTAATTTTTTTTATTACTAATAAAAGAATTGAGACTTTAAATCAGTGAGGATGCAACGGATTGATCAAAAATGACAGTAAATACATCATAGTATTACATAAAATGTCTGTATCAGATAAATTTGAGAATGACTTGCCCATCTTGACAAAAAAAGAAAAACCTCTGACCAATGTGTTGCCTGTTTTTGTTGGGGGTTAGTGTTTTTTTATTATTTATTTATTAGAAATGAATACTTTTATTTAGCAATGATGCATTAAATTGATCAAAAATGACAGTAAAGTCAACATTGCTATGTGTTGCCCAAGTTTGTTTTGCAGTACTAAGTTCGAGTTAACGTGTTTTTTTGTTTAAAGAAATTTGTTTAGTTTGTTTTTTTTTTTGTTTAAAGAAATTAAGACTATTATTCAGTAAGGAATGAATGCAATACATTGATTAAAAATGATGGTAAATATATTATAATATTACATAAAATGTCTATACCAAATAAATTTGAGAATGACTTGTCCATCTTGATGTGGAAAAAAAAGAAAAAAGAAAAACCTCTGACCAACGTGTTGGCTGATTTTGTTGCAGGTTAGTATTTTTACAAATTATTACTATTATTTATTTATTAGAATTTAACACTTTAACTTAGCAAAGACGTATTAAATTGATCAAAAGAGACAGTAAAGTCAACATTGTTATGCCTTGCTCAGGTTTGTTTTGCAGTACTAAGTTTGGGTTAGTACATTTTTTGTTTGTTTCTTTGTTTTTAAATTGGATGCATTAAGTTGACCAACAATGATGGTAAATACATTATAATATTACATAAAATGTCTATATCACATAAATTTGAGAATGACTTGTCTGTCTTAACATGGAAAATAAAGAAAAAGAAAAACCTCTGACCAATGTGTTGCCTGTTTTTGTTGGGGGTTAGTATTTTTTTATTATTATTTATTTACTTATTAGAAATTAATACTTTAATTTAGCAATGATGCATTAAATTGTTCAAAAATGACAGTAAACTCAACATTGCTATGTGTTGCCCAGGTTTGTTTTGCAGTACTAAATTCGGGTTAATATGCTTGTTTGTTTTGATATGTTTTTAAGAATTTATTAGTAATTAATACTTTTATTCAGTAAGGATGCATTAAATTTATCAAAAATGATGGTAAATACATTAGAATATTACATAAAATGTCTATATCAAATAAATTGGGGAATGACTTGTCTTAACATGGAAAATAAAGAAAATCCATGTTTTTGGTTTAAAATTCACTCCATGTGACATCAGTGGTTCAAACTTAATTTTATGAAGCTACAAGAATATTTCTTGTGTGCAAAGAAAACAAAAATAACATCTTTATTCAACAGTTTCTTCTCCTCTATGATGCACTCATGAGAGTACCACGATGCATGCGTCGCTGTTTATGGAGGGTCAGAAAGCTCTCAGATTTCATGAAAAATACCTTAATTTGTGTTCTGAAGATGAAGGGTTTGGAACGTCATGAAGGCGAGTAAAAAGAATTTTCATTTTTGGATGAGCTATCATTTTAAAGGAACATTTAGCACAAGAGAAATATTACATGGATGTTAAAGGCTCTTTATGGAACCATCAATGCCAAAAAAGAACCTTTAATTTCAAGAGTGTATGTGTTACCAGGTTTCGTTTAGCAGTCCTGCACATAAGACTAAGTGCCGGGGCATTAACGGTCAGCGGGACACTGGACTGAGTGTTGCGGTGCCGTTATCACACAGCACTTTTTCTACAAGAGCCTCTTTAATACAGAGCAAATTCACCTTTGTTAGCCTGCTGGGCTGACAAGCAGGGCAGGGAAGCCAGGACCAGCCCTGTTTAATGCCTGTGCCCTGTAAAACAGCATTGCGCCGCAGAAAAGTCAGGCCTGTGTTAAATACCTGCAGGGCATACTCCAGGCAACCAGGGGAGAAGAAGAGAGAAATGGAGGGAGGAAAAAGAACTAGGGCATCTAAAAAAAGGAGGGATGGGGAACAGGAACTCTCACCTGGCAGGATTTGATGACACACATAAGTTGCAGGATGTAATTCAAACTAAGTTGCAGAATAGCAGCTGTCTGAAACACATCAACAAAACATTAAATCACTCACAGGTTTGTTACAGGAATGGTTGTGTGAGGTTCAAAATGTTAAATAGATTTTACTCTGTAGCATAGCTTTAATAGCAGCACGGCCAATAGACAAAGCGTTATGGAAAACAAATAATTTTAGCTAAATAAATAAATACTTGCCAGTTCGCTTGTAACTTTAGAAATAGCTGAAACACAATACATGTAATGTATTAAGTCAAATTTTCGTGACACTGAAATTTGTGGTCAAAAAGATATTGTTTGCATTAAAAATTATGAAAAGTGACAGTGAAGAGATTTATAATATGTGAACCTGGACCACAAAACCAGCCATAAGGGTCAATTTTTCAAAATTGAGATTTATACATCACCATAAAGCTGAATATATAAGCTTTTCATTTATGTATGGTTTGTTAGGATAGAACAACATTTGGCCGAGATACAACCATTTCAATATATGAAATCTGAGGGTGCAAAAAAATTTAATATTGAGAAAATCGCCTTTAAAGTTGTCCAAATGAAGTTCTTAGCAATGCATATTACTAATCAAAAATTAAGTTTACAGTAGGAGTTTTACATAATATCTTCATGGAACATGATCTTTACTTAATTTCCTAATGATTTTTTGCATAAAAACAAAAATCTATAATTTTGACCCATACAATGTATTTTTGGCTATCGCTACAAATATACCCCAGCGACTTAAGGCTGGTTTTGTGGTCCAGGGTCACATATGACAAAAAGATTTCTATTTCCAATAAATGCTGTTCTTTTGTTTTCCCTATTCATTGCAGAATCCTGAAAAAACACATCAGCAGCTATATTAAAGGTGTTCAACATTAATATTATTAACAAATCTTAGCATATAATATTAATATTATTAACAAATCTTAGCATATAATATTAGCATATTAGAATGATTTCTGAAGGATCATGTGACACTGAAGACTGGAGTAATGATGCTGAAAATTCAGCTTTGCTATCACAAAAATAAAATAAATTTTAAAATATATTAAAATGGAAAACAGCTTATTTAAAAGGTAAATATATAATAATAATATCTGACAATACATTTTACTATATTACCATTTTTTTAATCATAAAAATGCAGCCTTGGTGAATCAAACTGTAAAGTTAATTTTGAAACCTATAGAGTGTTTTCACGACACGTCATCAAATGGCCATATTAACATTAATCAGTACCACTGAACCGAACTAAACTTGCATATTTTGCTGATTATTGCTGCTAAAAATGGTCAATTATTGGCATGTTTTGAGCTCTACTAATCGGTCGGGCCCAGGTGAACATTCGGAATATTATACACTGCCAAAAGTTATCAACAAATCAAGGAGAAGAGTGCAAAAAAACTGAGGAACAAAAAGCATTTGTGGTTGGTCAAACTGAACTAGGATTTCCAGGCAATGAATCTTGACAACATCGTGTTTGTTCTTATCATTTACAGTCAGGTAACGTTAGGTAAAATATTATGATAATATCTTAATTAATACTGCTTGTACATATCTTTACCACCTATAACTTTAGTCAAAATATTTTGCCCTTTCCTGCTTACCAAGTCGTTCTCTATATAATTTAGCAGCTTCCACATATTTTGTCCATGATTTAGTCAACATAAATGAGCAGAATAACGTATTCAGTAGTACAATAACCGTGCAGTTAATGCTGTTGTTTACATCCGAGTATCGCCAATATGGCCGCGCATCCGGGTAACAGACCAAACCGTGCCCTAAGTGCAAACATCACTTTCTTTACCCTAAAAGATTCTGTTGCTTTGCTATAGTAAATTAAAACATTACCTTTTTTACAGTAAAACTTATCATACTGTACCTATTATTTCCTAGTAGCCTTTCTGGCACTGCTCCATCCGTAACTAAAATAAATCACACGCTGCACACAAACACAACCCTACAGAGCAAACAAGAGCAGAATTAGTCTACAACAATAATAAGATAAACAATAGTTATATAAGATTAATCGTTTTTAGTTTTTAGTACTAAACAAATGCTGTAAGACTATCTACTGTAAGAAAAACACAAAATCTTACCGGTAATCCGTCTCTGCTCTGAAGGTCTGTGCGACTGTACTGAGATCTCTTCAGCCATTACAAGATTTTTTTTTCTCCCTCAAACGTGGATTAAACCCTTCTCCGATGAAGACGTGACTTGACATCCTCTGCTCACTGCGTGTCGGGAGTCGAGACAGCTCACTTTTCCATCGGGCACGTCGCCAGACAGCCTGCCCTGGGTCAGGTCCTCGTAGGAGGGCCGCTGTGGCCGGAGACACATTTGCTTGTAACTTCTGTCACCTGTTGCTTGAGGGACAAGGCGGCATGACTGAGAGCAGTCACATCCGTGCAGAAGAAGCTACCGAGGCCCGATCTGATAGCGGAAAACTGCGTGCCCGTCAATTTAGTTTCCTCAGGCACATCAGTGGCACAGCTCAGAGCTCATTTCTCATATTAACGCTGACAGAAATCAGCAAAGCAGGCGTCAAGCATACATACTTAGGCCAGATCGCTCTCACTCGGAGGGAGCCATTGGCTACAGATGATGCATGTCTGATTGATCGTGCTGGTGGACTTTAGAGACGTCTGAGATAAAATATATCAACATCTGAGATGAGCATTCTATAGGCTGAGGTGAACACTAACTTAAAGTGATCTTAAAGGGGCAGTTCACCCCAAAAGTATTTTAATGTACTACTGAATATGTTGTTCTGCTAATTTATACTGTCTAAAGCACGGAAAGAAACGTGGAAGCTGCGAAATCATATAGTGAAGGACTTAGTAAGCAGGAAAGGGTGTGATATTTTGACAAACTAAAGTTAACAGGTGGTAAACAAGCAGTATTAATTAAGATATTAACCTAATATTTCACCTAGCTGAACAGAAATGATAAGAACAAACACAAATGTTGTCAAGATTCTTACCTTGGAAATCCTGGTTCAGTTTGACCAACTACAAATGCTTTTTGTTCCTCAGATAGTTTTTTTGCGCACTTCTCCTTGATTTGTTATAACTTTTGGCAGTTTATAGTACTCAAAATGTTTTTCCTGGTCCGACCGATCAGTACAGACCAAAACATGACAATAATTGACCATTTTCAGCAGTAATAATCAGCAAAATATGCTTGTTCCGTTCATTTCAGTGGCATTGTTTACGTTCATTGTGCCAATAAATATGGAGACATAGACATTTCTCAAAATGTTATTCTGTGTTCCACAGAATAAAGTATTATATGTTTAAAATGAAGTTTTTTTTTTTTTTTTTCCCCATCAAAACTGATCAGTTTTACTGCAAAAGTAGTGAAACCACTTCAAGTCAGTATGGTCCAAAACAACCCTGCACCTCTTTGATTTTCATTATTACAAAAAAAAATAATATTTTTTTTTTTTAGATTTAAAAAAAAAAAAATATATATTATCTTTTGTGTTCCACGGAAGAAAGTTCTGCATGTTTGGAACCATATGAGGGTGAGTATTTTATTTTATTTTATTTTTTTTTTTTTTTTAACATGGAGATTCCAAGTCTAATTGTAAATAATTTAGGGCCCTATGAAATATATTTTTTTTTAATTTTCCCAAATTCCATTTTATTTTTTTTCCAAATTCATTTTTTTATGTTTTTTTTTTTTCATTTTTATTTTTCTAGACTCTATTTTAATGGTTGAATTAAAAATATTAATCAAAAAGCATGTCTAATTAATTGAAATCATGAAACTTGCACAATTTAACAGCAAATTTTTAAAAGTTCAACAAAAATGAAATTTTTAAGGCCCTATGAAATATGTTTATTTTTTTTTCAAAAAAAGTTGTATATTTTCCAGATTCTGTTTTATTTTTCTTTATTCCATTTTAATGTTTTCATTAAATTTTAATAATCAGAACCATCTCTAATTAATTGATTTTATTAAAAATATATATTATTATTTTATTTATTTCTTTTTTACAGAAATACTATGTTGTGTAGGCCTATTTACATTTTTCTGGTAAATAAATTCTGGTAAATGTTCCTTAAAATATAATGTTTTAATAATAATTGTATTAGTAGTAGTAGTAGTACTGTCATTTTATTAAATAATATATTTCTGTCACAGTTTCTTCAAGTTGAATCAAACTTTTATTTTGACAGGTTGCTGCGAAGACCTGTTTCTGTTTGTATATGATATGACAACAGTTTTTTTTTTTTTTCAAAAGAAACGGTTAAATGCTCATGAAGTGACTCTTAGAGCAGTTCTAGAGATTATATTTATGTGTTCATGTACTCAAATATTGAGGCGACAAAGGCTTGAAAACACAGCTGTGTAGTAAACAAAACGATGCGTTTGCGCTATTCATTCACACAGAGACACACAGTGCGTCCAGGATTCATATTTCAATAGTCTTTTTGCAGCTTAATATTCACAGGCACTAGTCCATGTTGCATTTTGATTTAAGTGTACTGACCTACTTTTCATACTAAATTGGTCAAATTCCGTGACATTTCCTCATTATACAGTAAATTCCATTTTTATGACTGGATTCCGCGAGTCTGTCCACGTTTTACACATCGTGGAAATCACAGGGCCGTGATAATTTATAAACGCATGTTGTTCCAAAGTAAATAGTTTACCTTTAATTAAAATCTACAAACTTGCTTTTAGTCTGAAATGACTTTCCTTTTCCGATGACATCACTTAGGCCACGCAGGCTATTGGATAATAGTCAAACAGCTATTCAGGCCTTATTTTAGCATTGAATTCGCATTGAAGTCTGACTCACTTTTAAAACAAATCAACCTGTTTTACCATCAAATCAGTAGTTTTACACTAACGGAAAATACAGTGATTCTCAGGGGGGCCTCAGCTTTTTTTCTTTTTTTTTTTTTTTTTTATACAATAGATATTAATTATACACAAAATCAGCCAAACTGAGAATGACTAATTTTCATCTGTAGCCCCAGGTTAGGTTGATTTAATAAATAAATAAATAAATAATGATGATAATAATAATAATTAATTATAAACCCTTACCATAGTTTAGATTATATTAACTATCCTAATTAAAATGCTTTAAAAAAAAAAGTGTTTTTTTTTTATGATTATTATTACAGGCAAAGAACTAGAGGTTCATATTATTTAATTGGAGGGCCTTCAAATATTTATTGGGATCCAAAAACATTGAGTTAAAAAAATAAATAAAATAATAATTAAATAAAATAAATAATTAAAACGTCCTACCCTAAAATTTTTACCTGAGATCCTGTTTGACTCTTAAACATCACATTACGCAGGTAAAATTGTGAATGAGGATATTCTCTCTTTGTATTTCCTGTTTTGTTGCTGTTAGCAATTCATACTGTACTGTACTATAATACAAGACAGTCCTTAGGAGCCGAAACACCTAATATTCTTACAAGATCTTTAAAACCTCACATATTTTATGCTGAAGTTATTAATCTTCCATAAGCCATATCATATAATAAGCTTATCTTCTGCAGAAAGCTGCATTAAAGTCTCACATCCTCAGGTTTTTAATGCACAGCACCATCCTGGTGTGCTGGTCATGCTTTTCACTAACACAATTTAGGCAGCCAGCTCCACTCATTTCTAGATGAACAACAAGTTTGCAGCTGAAGAGCCTGTTTTTTTGGTATTTGGATTGGATGCTGAACGTCTCTCGTGTCCGTGCCGCAATCCCAGCGTGTGCAGGTTGAGCCGGGTTTCATTATTTACATCTCTGCGGATCCTCCTGAGCTCTAATCTGCACGTCTCGCAGGCTCCTCGGGGCTATTTCATTTAGCTTTAATATGTGCGTTTGACGTTTTGTTCATTTAGCTTCCCCCTTTAATTTAATTGACATGCTGCTGCCTTGTTTTGTTTGTTCTCGCCTGTGTAGGGATGTTTTTTTTTTTTCTCATCTTCTAATGCTTCTATAATGCTGCGGTTGTGTTAGAACTTTTATTGTGTGTGGACAGACAGAGAAAATGAATTTATGCAAGCATGCTTATGGGAAGGTAAAAGTCAGTGACTTTTTCATTACATTACAATTGCATGCAGCACCTGTGGGCATCAGCGGAATTGTGTTGCGTAATCTGATCGACTGAATTATAACCAGCTGAGATTATGAGAATGCCATTATGCTGGTTATCGATTATGTACATTGGTTAATGTTGCCTCTAAATTAGCAGTTATTTAACAGTGTAGACTGATGGTAAACTCATTTCCAAAAAGCACTTTGAGAAAACAAGAGCAAAGAAAGGGTGGTGATTTTCAGTTTAACATTTCAGGAGCATAAACTTATAGATAATTGTTAAACTTATTTGCGCAGTATGAATTTTTTTTTTTTTTTTTTTAAATCTACTTTTAGCTCATGTGAAGGTATTCAGGGGCCTAAACCAGAAATATTTCCTAAAAGTACAGTTACATAAGAGCCACGAGTTCTCACTTTTATTTTAAGATGGTATAAATGAATGTTAAAGAAAGCAGTTGTGAATTATTTTCTTAAGATTTATTTTTTAATAAGTGAAATGTAATAAACTTTTAGAACGTCATTTTCAAATATGATCTGCAAAATCTTAGTTTGGTTTTTAAACATATGAGAATTTTAATTTTATAACCATAACTGCTAATGAGAAGAAACTCTTTAATATTAGTAGGCTAATAATAATAACAATAATAATTCAGCCGTGTTATTTACGTTTTCTGATTATTAGGTATATATATATATCTGAACATGTACCATCTCACAGACGTTCCATTTGTGTTTTTTAATTAGTATTACTGACAGTCTAAATTGTATTTTAAAGCAAGGTTTCACAAAATGGTGTGTGTTTTAGCTACAGTATCTGAATGTGTTCTTTGTTTCAGCGACATCAGAAGCGCTGGTCGCAAATGGCGCGGCTGCCATCTGGCGGTCATTGAGAGAACGACACCCACTCAAACGCATTAATGTCTGCACATTGACTGACATAATTCAATCGCATTTGACTTTAATTCAGAGCAACTTAACGCAGTTTCATAATGGTACATGCGGCAATTAAACTTTCACACTCTGAGTTTAAAAATAAGACGATATAAGTATTATATATAAAGACGATATAAATTTAAAATAAGCTCAAGTTGAAATTGACGATAATTCTGAATTATAAACACGTTAGGCCTGCACAAGTTTAAAAACAAAAAAAAAACAAAAAAAAACAAAAAAACAACGCAACTTTTTCACATCACACATAATGTAGTTCTACAGTTTGTAGTATGTATGGATCAATGACATGATATTAATTTTTGTCCGGGTCTATTAACTAATTAGAAAACATTACTTAAACACACCTCATCAATTTCTGATATAGACTGTAAAAGTAAAGTAAGAAACATTGCTTTAAAATGTTGAGCTCATTGAAACTGTATTTATTTATTTATTTATTTGGAACGTGTAGTCCAAAAAAGCGTATAGACTGGGTGGTTTAAATGCCAAAAATTTTAAGAATCAAATAAGTATAATAGGCTAAAACAAGCCTCCTCAATTTCTGATATACATGGTAAAAGTAGTAAAGTAAGAAACCTGGTTGCCTTAAAATGTTGAGTTTATTGAAACTAAATATAATAATAATAAAAAAATAATTATTATTATTTTTTGTATTTTATTTAAATTGATCTGTTTGCAGAATGTAGTCCAACCTGGTTGCTTTAAAATTTGGAGTTCATTGAAACTAAATATAATAATAATAATAATAATATATATATATATATATATATATATATATATATATATATATATATATATATATATATATATATATATATATATTTATTATTATTATTATTTTTTATTTATTTATTTATAGCGTGTTGTCCAACCTAGTTACTTGAAAATTTTGAGTTCATTGAAACTAAATATACTACTACTACTACTATTACAACTACGATAGATAGATAGATAGATAGATAGATAGATAGATAGATAGATAGATAGATCAGTCTTCAATAGCACAGGTATATTTGTAGCAATTGCAAATACATTGTATGGATCAAAATGATCGATTTTTCTTTTATGCCCAAAATCATTAGGATATTAAATAAAGTTCATGTTCCATGAAGATATTTTGTAAATTTCCTACCGTAAATATATCAAAATTTATTTTTTGATTAGTAATATGCATTGCTAAGAACTTCATTTGGACCACTAAAGACGATTTTCTTAATAATATTTCGATTTTTTCCACCCTCAGATTACAGATTTGTAAATAGTTGTATCTTGACCAAATATTGTCTTAACAAACCATAAATCAACAGAAAGCTTATTTATTCAACTTTCAGATGATGTAAAAACTTCAATTAAAAAAAAAAAAAAGACCCTTATGACTGCCTTTTGTGGTCCAGGTTCACACATTTTAATTTTATTACCTAATAACCATCGGCAAAAAATTGCAATAAAGCTATATTCTTCTTCTTCCTATTATAATTAAATTTTAAAAAAAATTAAAAAGCCCCTCAATCAGGGTTTTTTTCTTCAGGTAAAACGAAGACAATGGTATAACTGATTTATCATTGCACTGTATACATATGTGATATATCGGGTATATTACATACACAGGGTAGCCTGTGTTAAAGGTGGCTGACCTATAAAGCTTGTAGCTGCATGTGAATCGCAAACCATGTGAATAAAATAAGCCTAACATTAAAACAAAAAAAAAAAGGAAAACTAGTCTGAGTGTGTGCGCGCGTGTGTGTATGTAGTCATGTGAGTGTGAGCCTCACTGGACTGATGATCTGTGATTTCAGTGCCATCTGGGCTTGGCCCTCAGGCTGTTTAGATCTTCATGCAACAATCTGACATCAATATGTAACACAGTTGCATCAGACAAAACCCATTCCCAAATCCAGCATGCACAATCAAATCAGCAAACCCCCAAGAACCTTTGTTTACAAACGGATAAACGACAATAACACGGCCAGAGGACTGCCAAATGTGTTTAGATGGGGGGCGACGACCCCGTGTTGTATAATCAAAGTTTATTCACATCACCAGCCTGTTTCACCAATAAGGCCTCCGTCTCACACAGCGGGCTGCCGATATCCACCCGATCTCACCTAAACAAAAGCCATCTCATCTCCCGACCGAGCGAGTCATTTCGGGTTATTAATACAACTAATTACCCTTTTTCTGGCCAAATTTGAATTTAAATGAACAATCGGAGATATCATCAAGAGAAGCAAAGGCACCCCGCTGTGTTCTTTTCCTCTGATGGAAAGATTACAATTAGAGCACTGGAGTGGTAAGGCCAGAAGAGAGAGAGAGGGAGAGAGAGAGAGCCTATTACGCTGAAAAAATCTCCAATTACAAATCCGCTATACAGTTGTCACTGGTAATTAAATGTGTGGCGAGTGCGGGGGCTTTGCTATTTGCGGCGGCCTTTGTTTCGTCATATCCAAGCCCAGTGACGTGCTCGACGTGAAGGTGACAGACACGGAGCGAACGCCAGCTTTTAAAAGCAGTTACGTCGTTGTTGATCAAACTTTCACTGACTAACAGTATGAGATTATCAATTGTGAATAAAGTCTTTCCATCATCTAAACTCGACTGCTTCAGGACGTTCAGGTAACGTTCATTTAAGCGCAACAGACAGACAGAAAGACATTTGGCGCAAAAACAGACGTTGCTTGTTCACGGAAAAAGTCTTTAATCTTTTTTTTTTTTAAAGAATTATGTACAGGTTTATATTAAAATCACATAACACACAGAATGCCTTCCCAAAGGAGCCCAAGTGAGTAAGCTTACAAATGCAAGACGTTACCCATAATTCTCTTAGCATGCTCTTCAAAACAGTGGACCAACATGGTACGGTAAGGATTATAAAGCTCTTAAATACAGATTGAGTACAACGCCTTGCTTTTTAGTCAACATACTGTTATATTATGCCACTTCAGTACCCCAAAACCCTGTTTACACCAGTAAATAACCGCTTATGCTAAACAGTTGATCAAATGAATACTAGTGTTTTTTATCCAAACGAAGACTATGCAATTAGTCTCAGGTTAGAATATTTGCACTTAGAGGCCGTCACCTTTTATTTCATATGATTAAATGCAGAAAAAACAGCAGATTTTCAATCTCAAGCAAACTGTTAGGAAAAAAAAAAAAGACAGAAATAAGTCCTCTTCAAATATTTGCCATAGGTTACACAACCTTCAAGGTGCATATTTTAGTTAGGACAGGCTTTATACACAAAAATGAAAATATAAAGTCTTTGATTCCTTTGGCAACTGATCTCACCAAGATGCAGAATATACCACCAAATGCAACATTGCTGCTGTAAGGGGGAAAAAAATGCAACGCTGCAAACAAACAGCACCAAAACAGTCTGATAGCCTGAACCATTCGAGTTATTGAGATGTTTGATCAATAACACCCAATTTCACATTACACAATTTAAACGAATAAACACAAAGATATTTTGTTCTGAACATTTATATAGAATATAAATGTTACACAGAATATCAGTGTTGTTCCGAAGTGCACTGCGAATCAAGAGTCTTGCATCTGAAGCTCTTCGTATTACAGAGAAATACATGTTAGCAACCGGCGATATTGAGTTCATGCACCAAATCAGAAAGAAAAGGAAAAAGTATATACAGAGCTCTAAAGTCTACAAAAGCTAGAGGAAAAGAACGCATTACAACATTTTATTCATCCCTTTATATACACAGTTGGAGGTAGAACTAATTGTTCTAAGTGCATCTACTATATATAGGATCAAAACCGACACCCAGCCCTCTGATGTTTAGGAGCAACATTAAAAGACAGATTTGAAGTGGGGAACCTCTGACAACCACATAAAATATTAAGTGTACGTTACATTTCTTTCGTTGTAGTTCTACTAGTGTGCAAAGGTTAGTGGGAAGTTTGGATCTTATAAAGGTAATTTAATAATACAGAGCGTGATATTCTATATTCCTGTTTAAATAATATACTGTGCTGTAATTCATTTGATATCAGGAGCAAAAAAATGTTATGAAGAATATGTGCTAGCTGTTAGGGGTTATGACACGAGGTAGCCTGTATCAATACATATATTCTCCTCAACATCAATACACTAGGATTGATAATGATGCCACAGTGTTAAAATGTTCTTCGCTATCTAAACACAAACATTTTTTTATAAGTGTCACACAGTGTCACAAAAAAAAGCAAGAATTGTACTGTACCTTTAGGGGTACAACAACTTGTCACTTGGACGTACAGTTGAAGTCAAAAGTTTACATCTACCTTTCAGAATCTGCAAATGTTAAATATTTTACCAAAATGAGAGGGATCATACAAAATGCATGTTATTGCTTATTTAGTATTGACCTGAAGATTAGGGTAAATTTAACTTATTTTGTCTTCTAGGAAACAGGTAACTATCTTCTGTAGCTTCTGAAGTGCAGTACTAAATGGCAAAAATATAATATTTAGGCAAAATAATGTACAAATCTCCATTCTGTTCAAAAGTTTTCACCTCCTGGTTCTTCTGGAGCAGCAGTGAGCGTTTGAACCTTCTGTAATAGTTGCATACGAGTCCCTCAGTTGTCCTCAGTGTGAAAAGATGCATCTCAAAATCATACAGTCATTGTTGGAAAGGGTTCAAATACACAAAAATGCTGAAAGGATTTTTCTGAAGAACAGCAGGCAGTTTAACTTTTCAGGACAAACATGGGACTCATGAACAACTATCACTAAACAAAAAAAACACAGCTGTGGATCATTCAGGTAACAACACAGTATTAAGAATCAAGTGTATGTAGACTTTTGAACAGGAACATTTTTATCAATTATAACAAATATTTTCTCTTGTGGACTATATGTAAACATCTTTTATGGGAAATATCTTATTCAGGTCAGTACTATGTAAACAATAACGTGCATTTTGTATGATCGCTTTCATTTTGGTAAAATTAACATTTTGCAGATTCTGATAACTTTTGACCTCAACTGTATTGTCAAAGTGAAACCTTATTTACACCTAAAAGGTGAGTATTTGTACCTTAGAGTCGCTTTTGGGGTAAATAAGTGTAGGACAAGCCATTTCTGCACTTTTTTTTCTGAGGTGAACCTCAAATTACACAAAATATTCCTCCTAACTCATAGTTTTACTTGGGAACTGCATTATAAAAATAACAATGATTTAATCCTACAAAAGTAAGAACTCTGAAACAAAACATGGAATTTAAACAAGTAAAGGTCAGTAGCAAACTGAAAAAAATATATATATATTTTCTGGGGACAACAGCAGTAACTTTCAGGTACTGTAAGACCCAGCAGTCAATTGTCCACCTTTTCAACACTAACAATCCACGTACTGAACATCCAAATGCGGGGTGTTTCTACTTGGCATGTTGTTGTATTTATTTCAGGTTTGTTATTAATAGCATAGTGACGTTTAGCCAGGCTTGCTTTGAAAGATTCGACTTCCTCACTTCAAGGAAGACGCAAGAAACGCGAGACGTGGCAGAAAGTCCACCGAAACGAAAAGAACAAGTGTTACTGCAAATATCTGCAAGGCACTAATTTACAACTCTATCCGCTAATGTGAAGACACCCTGTTTTAGCAGCTCTCTGTGAGATTGTAGAACTTGTTTCCTCGACCGAACCGTGTGCATCTGCCCAACAACTAATTCCAAGTCTGTAAATATAATAAAAGATTAAATACAGGAGTTAAGTAATAAATACATTTTATTTTATATAAATATGTGGGCCCTTATTTCCAAATTGTCTGGGAAACGTAGGAAAGAGTGAATGTACAATAATGACAACACCTGTTTACATTCATAGAACAAGCTGCCCTATTAAAATAATGGCATGATTAATTTGATAAACTGTAACATTGATACATTGGCAGCATCTATAGTGATGCGTTCTTTGATATGACTTGACGTGACTGTTTTAGCTTTGAACGGGGTGAGATTGCACGGTTTATACAAGGAGGACAGAATCACGGATTCCCCTCTGAAGCGTCCCGACACCTTATCATTGCAGGTAGTTCCTGGTCCCTTTTTCATTCGATAGGTATGTTTTAATAGAGCTAATTACTTGCTTAATATGTGTTTAATATAAAATTTGATTCTAAGCCCCAGCACCTCCCCAGTACTACAGAAAAAGACGGGTTATAAGTGAGATCAGTAGAGAGCGGCAGTGCCGCATTATTTGTTTTTATTCATTTAATACCCCAGCATAGTAAAACCTGTCATGATCATATCTTAATGTTTGATCGATTTTAAACTTGAAGTGTTTTTGCCTCTATGTACAGCTATACAGACTGAGGCGATGCGCGTTCTTGATGAAGGGGAGAGTAGTCGTCCGCGCTGTCCTCTCTCTCTCTCTCTCTCTCGCTCTCGCTCTCTCCTTCCTACAGTCTGCCCATACAGGTGGCTGTTCTGCTTCACTTGCGATCGTCGATGGTTTTAATGAATTCCACGGCGGCAGTGAACTGCATCCACCAATAGCACTCCTCCCCGCTCAGCCTGCTGGCGTAGAAATTATTGATGTACTGAATGGTGGACAGAAGGCAGGGTGGGTTTGCCTGGAGGGAGGGAGAGAACGAGCGAGAGGGGGGAATTAACGTACGAGATAACATCTGACCACCCACATTGTGCATGCTTACACATTCAAGCACACTCGCAAGTTTAGAAAATCTGGTGTGGGCGTGTGCATAGCAAACGCAAATAGGTATGGGGTGGGGAAAAGTGGAAAAAAACAAAAAACAAAATACACAATAACAAAACTTACACACACACACACACACACACACACACTCTCAAGCAAACAAAACTCTAGCATTAGGATTAAATTTGTTTCTGAAGACTTGACAGGTTTTAACCTTGAAGCAAACTAGCATTAAAAGTTTGTAACTTTTTTTTTTTTAAGATATTAATATTTTTATTCAGCAAGGATGCATAAAATTGATCAAGAGCAACACTAAAGATTTTTTTTTTTAACCTGTTCTTTTTAAAATTGTTACTGTATTTTTGTAAATAAATGCAGCCTTGGTGAGACTTCTTTCAGAAACATTAAAATGTATATAAATTTAGCCTTAAACAGAATAATCTATAATGGTTTAATTTTTAAAATCTCATTTGTTACAGTGATGCACAACGTGTCAGTTCTGACTTATATATAGGATTGGGTATTGTTTGAATTTGATAGATTCAGATTCCGATTATCGATTCCTAGTTTTGATTCCAATAAGAAAAAAAAGTGTTTAAAAACACTGTTTTCTTTTCATAAACAATACATAGATTAATCCTCAAAAGAAATGATTTTCTTTTGTTCTTTGATTAACATTAATGACAGGCAGTACATTTATTAGGGTGCTGTCTCTTTAACACTGAACACATGCAGATCTAAAAATACTTGCATGTGTTTTCTTTCACATTTATTTGTGTTCACTTAAGACAAAAAACAGATGTGGTTATGACGATATATATTGACGTTTTTTGTGCATATTGGTCGATAAATGTTAAAGAGTTGTGTTCCTTCCCTCTCTGCACTCATTAAAATGTGAACGCAAGAATCGTTAAGCAGAATCGAAATGCACGCGTTTTATCGAATATCCAGTTATTGGAAATTTGAAATCGGTTCTAAAATGAAACTGGTTCTCGATACCCAACCCTACTCATGTAGTTTTTTTTTAAATAAATGCAATTTTTTCAAAAATATTTTAGCCTATTATATGAGTGGATATTGAAAATGCTGTTTTTTAAAGGGATAGCTCACACAAAAATGAAAATTCAGTTAATAATTACTCACCCTTTTGTCGTTCCAAACCCATAAGAACATTGTTCATCTTTGGATCACAAATTAAGATATTTTTAATGAAATTCTGACCTTCTGTAGATAGCAACGCAACTACCATGTTCAAGGCCCAAAAGGAAGATATAATGAAAATAGTCCATGTGACATCAGTGGTTCAACTGTAGTTTCATGAAGTTGCAAGAATACTTTTTGTGTGCAAAGAAAACAAAAATTACGACTTTATTCTTACACTATGTCCTAACTACACGCGACATGACGACATGCGATAAAACATGTTAATCTGAGAAATGTCTATTTTAGAAATGGTTTCTATTTCCACAATGTCACGCCTGGAACAACAACATACAAACTATATGAGTGATAATCTCAAGTACGAATTAGATTATAAACGTAGACATTTCATTGCGACAGCAGTGCACTTGCAGAAAGAGCCCGCCCACACACGCATTTGATTGGCGGTGATATTTGATTGATTTAATTGCTCGTCTCTGGAGTCATGTTGTGTTGCGTGTACTTAGGACACGGTGTTAGACTATGTAAACAAGGCGCAGCACATGTGGGTTCTATATCAGAATGGCTTCTACCCTGTCAGCAGCATCACACGCATGCATTATGCTACTCTTGTAACCACGCATCGAAGTCTGACACGAAAGAGAAATTGAAATTGTAAACTCATTATTTTTGTTTTCTTTGCGCACAAAAAGTTTTGACCAGGTTGAACCACTGATGTCACATGGGCTATGTTAACAATGTCTTTACTACCTTTCTGGGCCTTAAACGTGGTAGTTGCATTGCTGGTAGCTTTTGGATTTCATTAAAAATATCTTAATTTGTGTTCCAAAGATGAACAAAAGTCTTGCAGGTTTGGAACGACATGAGGGTGAGTAATCAAAGATAGAATTTTCATTTTTGGGTGAGCTAACTCCTTAAGCAGCAGGGAGGCAAATGAAGTAATATTAGGCATCTTTTTCAAGGACTTAGCAGTGAATTCTGCTCTTAAGAATTTACAACTGCAAGTTGCTTGTGTTTAAAAGGACGTGCAGTTTTTCCATTACATCTTAAAGCTGTTTAATAAAGTCATTATGTGTTATGGATGTACTGTGGTTGCGATTACAGAAGAAGCCGAATTTATTTAATGAACTTCTAAAGAGATATTTTTATTAAATACCAAAGAATATTTGATTACTTTGAAGACACCAATGCTTATGGGCCTTAGTGCCAACGATCAGAAATGATCACTGTTCTGTTACAGAATGCACAACACACTTAACGCAATTATGAGCATTATCACTCTATGGCTGTGTCTCTTAACTCACTTTAATCAGGACAAAGACGAGCACAGGGACAAAGTCATCCGCCCCGGGTACAGCGTCCTCATTGGCCAGGCTGAGCAGGTTCATAATTGTAGAGCACATGCGCAGGATACACTGTACTTTGTCTCGTGGGGTCTTATAGGCGTTGATGGTCCTGATCTCAGCCTGTGCAGAGGGCCAAGGTGCCTCCTTCAGATACACCTGCACAGATTCACATACACAGATTGGATTGCTTTTTTCTGTCTTGGTTTTTAAACTGTATTCTGAGATGTAGTGCAAATGGTTACCTCTGGGATCTGCAGGGCTTTGTGATTGGCTGTCACCACTTTGGACAGACGCTGAATGTGCTCATGGAATAGCCTTGAATAAAGAAGAAATACTATTAACCACTTTCTTGTGCAAGTTAATAAAAGCAGTCATTTGAAACATATATGCAGGAGTAAACTAGATTTTGGATCATTGAGATTTCATTGTGTGTGGGGTGATCTAGTGCAATACGACTAAGATCGAAAACATGTTACAAATTGTCAAACAGAAGACATTGCTTAATACATCACATCTGGTTTAGACACAGTGTGGAAATGAACAGGAATAAGGAAGAAGGTTTTATGAGGTTCCTCACTCATCTCTGTGGATGTCCCCATCCTGATTGGGGTAGAATGCCAGTTTGAAGATGCGGTTCATGACGCTGCGTTCGATGGCCATCTGGGCGTCCTGGAGCTGCTCCTCACTGGCGTACTGCCAGATGGCATCGTGGGCCATGGCTCCATACAGGTAACGCAGGAAATCCTCCACGGCTGCTGTCTTATCATCAGCTGCTGTGCAGCCCTGAAATGCTGCAGAACCATAGAGAGAGTCAGACTATCATTTCATACAACCCCTCAAATTTAGTTTAAATAAATGTGCACATTTTATTTTGCACT